>NC_057799.1:257596081-257896081 GCF_018294505.1 Triticum aestivum | reverse complement strand
TCATGACAAACAAGCATGGAAGGTTTCAGGCCATTTCGAACCTCCGAGAATTTTTTACGATTTTCCACGCTCTGAAACCGAAACACACTCCCCGGACATGACGCGACATGAGTATGTGCTCGGAACATGATGAAATTTTGCGTCGGGTCGTACGGTGGGCATGCCTACCCTGTCAGAAAACTTGGGGTCGTTCTGAAGATGGCCAAAAAATGACCATCTTCTGCGCACGCCGTTCTGGTAGGAGCGAAGGCCCCGTCCCGATGGACGTTTTTTTCAACATCCTTCAAATGGACCCAATTTTTTCATGCGTTTGTACACTCATGGCAAGCAAGCATGTCAAGTTTCGGGGCATTTCCAACATCCGAGAATTTTCTACGATTCCTCGCTCTGAAACCGAAACACACTACCCGGATGTGACGCGACATGAGTGTGTGCTCGGACCACGATAAAATTTTGCGTCGGGTCCTACGGTGGGCATGCCTACCCTGTCGCAAAACTTGGGGTCATTTTGAAGATGGCCAAAAAATTGCCTTCCTCTACGCACGCCGTTCTGGGCCCCGTCCTGACGGAGGTTTTTTTGACATCCTTCAAATGGACCCAATTTTTTTCATACATTTATACACTCATGGCAAGCAAGCATGTCAATTTTCAGGGCATTTCCAACCTCCGAGAATTTTTCTATGATTTTCCCCGCTCTAAAACCAAAACACACTACCCGGACGTGACGCGACATGAGTGTGTGCTCGGAACATGATGAAATTTTGCGTCGGGTCCTACGGTGACTGGCAAACGGTCAAAATTAATATAAGTACTAATGATGTGATTTGAATGAGGTGTGGAAAATATTAAAAAATAATATAGGTATTAATGATGTAATTTGAGCGAGGTGAGACAAAATTGCGTAGAGTGGCAAACTGTCAAAAATAAGATAGATACTAATGATATGATTTAAGTTTACAATGCCCTAGCAGCACTGCCGCAGCTTCCCGGGCAGTGTAACACTGGCCGGGCAGCTACGACAGAGTTGCCCGTACAGTGTAAAGTCAAATCAAATTATTACTAACTATCTTATCTGCCAGGGTGCATGAATGTGGCTATTTAAGCCGGTCAGGGCGTCCTTCGGCGGGCGAGGTGGGACTAAACAAGTGCGCCTCCACCGTACCGCCCCCATGCCCTCGACCGCTCGCACGCGCGCCTTCCAGGCGGCCCACTCGGCCCACCGAATTCGGCCCACCTCGGTGGTCCGCGCTACGCCGCGGGAGGCGAGGTCTAACTTTAGTCCCACCTCGCCTGCCGGAGCGCCCCCGCACCGGCTTAAATAGCACGCCCCGCCCTACCCCGCCGTACTCCAAAAAAACAATACCTCGCCTACTCTCTCTTCGCCGTCTGGTTGGGCCCGTGCGCCTTGCAGGGCTGAAAAGCGGTCCCTTTCACCGTCGGCTTGATCGAGATCGACTTACTACGCCTCGCTCGGCTCCGGGTCGGCGGTCTTTTTTATTTCTTTTCATTTTTGCTAATATTATTTAATTTTTTTTCATTGTTTCATTTTTTATTTACTTTTATAATTTTCAAAGTTTATTACATATGTAATCTATCTTTTCTGTTTTAAATTTTTTTGCATTGCAAGTTTAATTTTTTTGTTTCGTTCTTTTAAGAATTTTAAATAACGGTTTTGATAACCCACAAGTATAGGGGATCGCAACAGTTTTCAAGGGTAGAGTATTCAACCCAAATTTATTGATTCGACACAAGGGGAGCCAAAGAATATTCTCAAGTATTAGCAGTTGAGTTGTCAATTCAACCACACCTGGAAAACTTAATATCCGCAGCAAAGTATTTAGTAGCAAAGTAGTATGGAAGTAACGGTAACAGTGGCAAAAGTAACAGTAGCAGTGTTGTAGTAATTGTAACAGTGGCAACGGAAAAGTAACTAAGCAAAGATCAATATGTGAAAATCTCGTAGGCATTGGATCAGTGATGGATAATTATGTCGGATGCGATTCCTCATGCAACAGTTATAACATAGGGTGACACAGAACTAGCTCCAGTTCATCAATGTAATGTAGGCATGTATTCCGAATATAGTCATACGTGCTTATGGAAAAGAACTTGCATCACATCTTTTGTCTACCCTCCCGTGGCAGCGGGGTCCTATTGGAAACTAAGGGGATATTAAGGCCTCCTTTTAATAGAGTACTAGACCAAAGCATTAACACTTAGTGAATACATGAACTCCTCGAACTACGGTCATCACCGAGAGTGGTCCCGATTATTGTCACTTCGGGGTTACCAGATCATAACACATAGTAGGTGACTATTGACTTGCAGAATAGGATCAAGAACTCACATATATTCATGAAAACATAATAGGTTCACATCTAAAATCATGGCACTCGGGCCCTAGTGACAAGCATTAAGCATAGCAAAGTCATAGCAACATCAATCTCAGAACATAATGGATACTAGGGATCAAACCCTAACAAAACTAACTCGATTACATGGTAAATCTCATCCAACCCATCACCGTCCAGCAAGCCTACAAGGGAATTACTCACGCACGGCGGTGAGCATCATGAAATTGGCGATGGAGGATGGCTGATGATGACGACGGCGACGGATTCCCCTCTCCGGAGCCCCGAACGGACTCCAGATCAGCCCTCCCGAGAGAGATTAGGGCTTGGCGGCGGCTTCGTATCGTAAAACATGATGAATCCTTCTCTCTGATTTTTTTCTCCCTGAACGTGAATATATAGAGTTGGAGTTGAGGTCGGTGGAGCCTTAGGGGGCCCACGAGGCAGGGGCGCCCCAGGGGGGTGGGCGTGCCCTCCACCCTCGTGGACAGGGTGTGGGCCCCCTGGTGTTGATTCTTTTGCCAGCATTTTTTATATATTCCAAAAATATTCCGTGAAGTTTCAGGTCATTCTGAGAACTTTTATTTCTGCACAAAAATAACACCATGGCAATTCTGCTGAAAACAGCGTCAGTCCGGGTTAGTTCCATTCAAATCATGCAAGTTAGAGTCCAAAACAAGGGCAAAAGTGTTGGGAAAAGTAGATACGTTGGAGACGTATCAACTCCCCCAAGCTTAAACCTTTGCTTGTCCTCAAGCAATTCAGTTGACAAACTGAAAGTGATAAAGAAAAACTTTTACAAACTCTGTTTGCTCTTGTTGTTGTAAATATGTAAAGCCAGCATTCAAGTTTTCAGCAAAGATTATGAACTAACCATATTCACAATAACACTTAGGTCTCATGTTTACTCATATCAATGGCATAATCAACTAGCGAGCAATAATAATAAATCTCGGATGACAACACTTTCTCAAAACAATCATAATATGATATAACAAGATGGTACCTCGCTAGCCCTTTCTGAGACCGCAAAACATAAGTGCAGAGCACCTCTGAAGATCAAGGACTGACTAAACATTGCAATTCATGGCAGATGAGATCCAGTCACAGTCATACTCAATGTAAACTAATAGTAATGCATGCAAATGACAGAAGTGCTCTCCAACTGGTGCTTTTTAATAAGAGGATGATGACTCAACATAAAAGTAAATAGATAGGCCCTTCGCAGAGGGAAGCAGGGATTTGTAGAGGTGCTAGAGCTCGAGTTTTGAAATAGAGATGAATAATATTTTGGGTGGCATACTTTCATTGTCAACATAACAACCGAGAGATCTTGATATCTTCCATGCTACACACATTATACGCGGTTCCCAAACAGGAAGGTACAGTTTATACTCCCCCACCACCAACAAGCATCAATCCATGGCTTGCCTGACACAACGGGTGCCTCCAACTAACAACAGTCCTGGGGGAGTTTTGTTTGCAATTATTTTGATTTGAGCATGGGACTGGGCATCCTAGTGACCGGCCATTTTCTCGTGAGTGAGGAGCGGAGTCCACTCCTCGTGAGAATAACCCACCTAGCATGGAAGATATAGACAGCCCTAGTTGATACATGAGCTATTCGAGCATACAAAATAGAATTTCATTTGAAGGTTTAGAGTTTCGCACATACAAATTTACTTGGAACGGCAGGTAGATACCGCATATAGGAAGGTGAGCGGGGGTGGCTGTGGCATGCTATCGTTGCAGCTCGCCCCCGCCGCCGTCCACCCTGAGGACCCACCGGACTTCCCCGGGTATCACGCCGCGGTGGAGGACTCGATGGCTGCACCGACTACGCCCGCGGCGCCCGTGGTGCCCCTCGACAGCAGCAGCAGCAGCAACGATAGCGTCGACGGCGACGGGCTCAACGATGAGGCAGACTTCGGCGGCCTCGAGGACAAGTAGTTTAGTTTAGGTTATTTTTGAAATGTCGTTTAGTTATGTTTAATTATTTTCGTAATGTCGTTTAGTTAAGTTTCATTCTAGTACTATGTAAAATATTTCTGAAAACTAGAATGAAACATCGAATGTTTGAATGTTTACTTTCGAAATTGTTTGAATATCGAGTGTTTGAATGGAAACCTGATACGTCTCCAACGTATCTACTTTTCCAAACATTTTTGCCCTTGTTTTGGACTCTAACTTGCATGATTTGAATGGTACTAACCCGGACTGACGCTGTTTTCAGTAGAATTGCCATGGTGTTATTTTTGTGCAGAAATAAAAGTTCTCGGAATGACCTGAAACTTCACGGAGAATATTTTTGGAATATATAAAAAGTACTGGCAAAAGAATCAACACCAAGGGGCCCACACCCTGTCCACGAGGGTGGAGGGCGCACCCACCCCCCCTGGGGGGCGCCCCTGCCTCGTGGGCCCCCTGAGGCTCCGCGGACCTCAACTCCAACTCTATACATTCATGTTCGGGGAGAAAAAAATCAAAGAGAAGGATTCATCACGTTTTACGATACGGAGCCGCCGCCAAGCCCTAATCTCTCTCGGGAGGCTGATCTGGAGTCCGTTCGGGGCTCCCAAGAGGGGAATCCGTCGCCGTCGTCATCATCAACCATCCTCCATCACCAATTTCATGATGCTCACCGTCGTGCGTGAGTAATTCCATCATAGGCTTGCTGGACGGTGATGGGTTGGATGAGATTACCATGTAATCGAGTTAGTTTTGTTAGGGTTTGATCCCTAGTATCCATTATGTTCTGAGATTGATGTTGCTATGACTTTGCTATGCTTAATGCTTGTCACTAGGGCCCGAGTGCCATGATTTCAGATCTGAACCTATTATGTTTTCATGAATATATGTGAGTTCTTGATCCTATTCTGCAAGTCAATAGTCACCTACTATGTGTTATGATCTGGTAACCCCGAAGTGACAATAATCGGGACCACTCTCGGTGATGACCGTAGTTTGAGGAGTTCATGTATTCATTAAGTGTTAATGCTTTGGTCCGGTACTCTATTAAAAGGAGGACTTAATATCCCTTAGTTTCCAATAGGGCCCCGTTGCCACAGGAGGGTAGGACAAAAGATGTCATGCAAGTTCTTTTCCATAAGCATGTATGACTATATTCGGAATACATGCCTACATTACATTGATGAACTGGAGCTAGTTCTGTGTCACCCTATGTTATAACTGTTGCATGAGGAATCACTTCTGACATAATTATCCATCACTGATCCAATTCCTACGAGCTTTTCACATATTGATCTTTGCTTAGTTACTTTTTCTGTTGCACTGTTACAATTACTACAAAACTGCTACTGTTACTTTTGCCACTATTACCGTTACTTCCATACTACTTTGCTACTAAATACTTTGCTGCAGATATTAAGTTTTCCAAGTGTGGTTGAATTGACAACTTAGCTGTTAATACTTGAGAATATTCTTTGGCTCCCCTTGTGTCGAATCAATAAATTTGGGTTGAATACTCTACCCTCGAAAAATGTTGCGATCCCCTATACTTGTGGGTTATCAAGACAATTTTCTGGCGCCGTTGCCGGGGAGCATATCTCTATTATTTGAGTCACTTGGGATTTATATCTGCTGATCACTATGAGGAACTTGAAAGACGAAAAAACCAAGATTTATCCCTCAACTACGAGGGGAGGTAAGGAACTGCCATCTAGCTCTGCACTTGATTCACCCTCTGTTATGAGTAAATTTGCGACACCTACACCTGCTATTGATTCTGATAGGTCGCATGTTATTGATGATGCCACTTCTGCTTTGCATGATACTTATGATGAAACTACTTCTATGCTTGATAATACTGTGCCATTAGGTGAATTTCTTGATGAACAACTTGCTAGGGTTAGAGAGAATGAAATTATTGAAAATGATAATATTGATGAAAGTGATGATGAAGATTCTCCCCCTAGATATGAATTGCCTGATGTGCCTGAGGGTTATGTTATGGATGAAGAAACTGCTAGAGACTTTTTTGCTTGCAAAGATAGGTATGATCTTAAGAAACTATTAGCTAAGCTGAAAGAAAAGTCTTTGAATAATAGAATGAAATATGACCCTGCTTTTGCTACTTCACCTATCTGTATTTCTGATAAGGATTATGATTTCTCTGTTGATCCTGAGATAATTACTTTGGTTGAATCTGTTCCTTTTCATGGCTATGAATCTGAAACTGTTGTGGCACATCTTACTAAATTAAATGATATGGCCACCCTGTTCACTAATCAGGAAAAAATTCGTTACTACCATATTCTTAAATTATTTCCATTCTCATTAAAGGGTGATGCTAAAACATGGTTTAATTCTCTTGATCCTGGTTGTGTGCGTAGTCCCAAGGATATGATTTACTACTTCTCTGCTAAATATTTCCCCGCTCATAAGAAACAAGCTGCTTTAAGGGAAATATATAATTTTGTGCAAATTGAAGAAGAGAGTCTCCCACAAGCTTGGGGGAGGCTTCTCCGATTACTTAATTCTTTGCCGGATCATCCTCTTAAGAAAAATGAAATACTTGATATCTTTTATAATGGACCAACCGATGCTTCTAGAGACCACCTGGATAGTTGTGCTGGTTGTGTTTTCAGGGAAAGAACTGTTGATCAAGCTGAATTGCTATTGAATAATATGTTGAGTAATGAAAATGATTGGACACTTCTTGAACCAACTCCTAAGCCAACTCTGAAGAAAGGGGGTATTCTATTTCTCAGTCCTGAAGATATGCAAGAGGCAAAGAAATCTATGAAAGAAAAGGGTATTAAAGCTGAAGATGTTAAGAATTTACCACCTATTGAAGAAATACATGGTCTTGGTAAGCCGACACATGTAGTAAAGGTAAATTCTCTCTATAGATTTGATGAAGGTGATATCCCTCGTTATAAGTCTGCTAGCCAATGCTTAGATGAGTTTGATAATTTTATTGTTAAACAAGAAAACTTCAATGCTTATGTTGGTAGACAATTGAAACGTAATGCTTATATGATTGAACACTTGAGTGATTATATGTCTAGAGTTAAAGGTGAACTTAAACTTATTAGTAAACATGCTTCTATGGTTACCACTCAAGTAGAACAAGTGCTTAAGGCTCAAAATGATTTGCTCAATGAATTAAATAATAAGAAAAATGATAATGTTGCTAGAGTTATGACTAGAGGGAGCAAAATGACTCAGGAACCTTTGTATCCTGGACGACCGGGGGTGGCTGTGGCATGCTCTCCGACTCCCTGACCGCCGTCAGGTAACCCGACATGTCCTCCGGGTCGCCGGGCTCCGCCGCCAGCCGCCTGTACTCCGCCACCAAGGCCGGCTCTGGCTGCTGCTCCGACTCGGGCGGAGGGGCGCGGCTGGACCCGGCGCCGTTCCTGCCCGCGGCTCGGCGATCGCCGGGGCCGAGGCGGACAGCGCCGCGGTCACTGCCTGGGCCGCCGCGAGGCGCGCGCGTTCCGAAGTCAAGGCGGGCATGGGTGGAGCGCACCTCGCCACGGCGGAATAGCTCATAGCCGTAGCTCGGCGGGGCGGGCACGACGCCGGCGGCCGCCTGCGCGCGGTATGGTGCAAGGACCTCCTCGAAGGTGCGCCTGTCCCAGAGCTGGTGCCGCTGCGCGCAGTTGTGCTTCACGGGCGGGCACGGGCCGGCGTCGGCGTGGAGGCGACGTTCGTGGTCGTCGGCGAGCCGGTCCGCCCACCCGGGGTTGTTGGGGGCGTAGCACGGGTCCTCCAGCTCCTCCGGTGACAGCCGCGCCCGATAGAGGCCGACGGTGCGGGCGAAGAGGTGGGTGCCGACCTCAGGCACCTGTGCCACCTGCACATTGTCGACGCTCAGGCGCCACCTCGGCGGCAGGCGCACGTCGGGCACAGCGGGGATGATGAAGTGGGCGAGCTCCTCCGCCTCCTCGAGCGTCAGGTTCGGGCGCGCCATCGCCGGCGAGAGAGAGAGGAGGGGCGCGAGAGAGCGACGCCAGCGACAGAGGGAGAAGCAGAGGAGAGGCGAGAGCGGTGTACGAGCGACGGCAAGCGAGGCGGCTTTTATAGGGCATCTGGAGGGCGGGGTTGGTGCCGGCGATTAATGGTGGGCAGCCGAGCGGGCGGCGTGCGCAGGACGGTAAAGGGCGTAGAAGCTCAGGTGGTGGCGTGAGAATCGGCACCGACGATTAAGGCCGGGCAGGCGAGGGGGCGGCGTGCGCAGGCGGTCAAACGGTGGCGTGCGCAGGCGAGCGGCAGGCGGTCAGGCGGTGGCGTGTGAATCAGCGCCGCCCGCGGACCGACGCCTGATACGTCTCCAACGTATCTATAAGTTTTGATTGTTCCATGCTATTATATATTCTGTTTTGGATGCTTAATGGGCTTTATTATACACTTCTATATTATTTTTGGGACTAACCTATTAACCGGAGGCCCAGCCCGAATTGCTGTTTTTTGCCTATTCAGTGTTTCGAAGGAAAAGGATATCAAACGGAGTCCAAACGGAGTGAAACCTTCGGGAACGTGATTTTCGGAACAAACGTGATCCAGAGGACTTGGAGTGGACGTCAAGCAATCAACGAGGAAGCCACGAGGCAGGGGGCACGCCTACCCCCCTGAGCGCGCCCTCCACCCTCGTGGGCCCCTCGTAGCTCTCATGACCGACCTCTTTCGCCTATAGATACTCATATACCCTAGAAACATCATATACGGAGCCAAAACCCTATTTCCACCGCCGCAACCTTCTGTACCCGTGAGATCCCATCTTGGGGCCTTTTTCCGGCGCTCCGCCGGAGGGGGCATTGATCATGGAGGGCTTCTACATCAACACCATAGCCTCTCCGATGATGTGTGAGTAGTTTACCTCAGACCTTCGGGTCCATAGTTATTAGCTAGATGGCTTCTTCTCTCTCTTTGGATCTCAATACAAAGTTCTCCTCGATTCTCTTGGAGATCTATTTGATGTAACTCTTCTTTTTGCGGTGTGTTTGTCGAGATCCAATGAATTGTGGGTTTATGATCAAGATTATCTATGAAAAATATTTGAATCTTCTCTGAATTCTTTTATGTATGATTGGTTATCTTTGCAAGTCTCTTCGAATTATCAGTTTGGTTTGGCCTACTGGATTGATCTTTCTTGCTATGGGAGAAGTGCTTAGCTTTGGGTTCAATCTTGTGTTGCTCGATCCCAGTGACAGTAGGGGAAATGACACGTATTATATTGTTGCCATCGAGGATAAAAAGATGGGGTTTATATCATATTGCATGAGTTTATCCCTCTACATCATGTCATCTTGCTTAAAGCGTTACTCCGTTCTTATGAACTTAATACTCTAGATGCATGCTGGATAGCGGTCGATGTGTGGAGTAATAGTAGTAGATGCAGGCAGGAGTCGGTCTACTTGTCATGGACGTGATGCCTATATACATGATCATACCTAGATATTCTCATAACTATGCTCAATTCAATCAATTGCTCGACAGTAATTTGTTTACCCACTGTAATACTTATGCTATCTTGAGAGAAGCCACTAGTGAAATCTATGGCCCCCGGGTCTTTTCTCCATCATATTAATCTTCCGTCAACTAGCTATTTCTATCGCCGTTTATTTTGCTTTCTTTACTTTTACTCTTTATCATAAAAATACCAAGAATATTATCTTATCATCTCTATCAGATCTCACTTTTGCAAGTGGCCGTGAAGGGATTGACAACCCCTTTATCGTGTTGGTTGCAAGGTTCTTATTTGTTTGTGTAGGTGCATGGGACTTGAGCGTGGTCTCCTACTGGATTGATACCTTGGTTCTCAAAAACTAAGGTAAATACTTACGCTACTTTGCTGCATCATCCTTTCCTCTTCAAGGGAAAACCAACGCAGTGCTCAAGAGGTAGCAAGAAGGATTTCTGGCGCCGTTGTTGGGGAGTCTACGCACAAGTCAAGACATACCAAGTACCCATCACAAAACTCTTATCCCTCGCATTACATTATTTGCCATTTGCCTCTCGTTTTCCTCTCCCCCACTTCACTCTTGGCGTTTTATTCGCCTTCTTTTCCGTTTGCCTTTTTCTCGCCAGATCTATTGTTTGCTTGTGTTACCATGTGCCTTCTATTTGCTTGCATCTACGCTTGCTAAAAATCTATTGCTATGGATCCTCATCCGCTTGCCAATCTTTTTAAGAGATCCAATTATGATGAATCAATTGCTAGTGAGTTTTGTGCACTAGATTATCTTTATGAAGTTTTGCTTGAAATTTGTGAATCTGGAAATTGTGATGAAGTACTTTATGAAGAGATTCACGATAGCTCCTTGAATAAAAAGCATGATTGCAATGATTTTACTATAAATTCTCTTCATGTCAATTGTGCTTATAATATGCAAAACCCTAAGCTTGGGGATGCTAGTTTTGCTATGTGTACTACTTGTTGCAATGATCATGATTGGGGTGACTGAGCAGAAATTCTATGACCTTGATGTCAAGGTAACAGAGATCCAAACTGCAGTTGAGCAACTTCAGGAGGAAGCAGAGGAGAAGAAGGGCAAGTCTACCACAGATGCTTTTGCTAGAGTGCCCAGAGGACAGAGGTCTGCTGCAGTGCCAATTCCTGACACTAGAGCTACAGCATCAGCACCAGCAGCTACAGCTCCAGTTCCACCTCCAGCAGCTACTCCACCAGCTCCAGCTACTTCATCTGAAGCTTTCATTCTTGGAGTTCTTTCAACACCTCCCGAAGATCAAGCCTGAGAGTCATTTAGCACTATGCATTTTTGAACGTTTTGGTAACTTGTAGCCAAAGGGGGAGAAAAATGTATAGATCATAGGCTTCGAGAGAGAGAGTGTTGCTTTTTTTATCTCTCTTGCTGTTTTGGTTGAAACTTTTTATTGTGTGCTTGTGTGATATACTTGTGAGATACTTGTTTGATCATATGCTACCTTTATGCTTGTTGGATCATATCATCTCTTATATCCTTATATGATCATTCACTTGTTTTGGTGATGAGTGCATGTTTTTTAATTATATCATTTTGAGCGCTCCACCAAGATGTATGTGACATGGAAGAGTAACCCATGATCCTAATCTATTATGCATTTGCATTCAAAAGCAAATCTTAAATAATGCACAAATTTAGGGGGAGCTCTTGCTTATCACATACTTCTCAAAGCGACGATGTTTTACAGTCTTAATATCATTTGTTGAAGCTTTGATCTATATGTTGTCATCAATTACCAAAAAGGGGGAGATTGAAAGTGCAACTATCCCTGGGTGGTTTTGGTAATTCCTAACAACGTATAGCTCATTGAGCTAATACTATTTCAAGATAAATATTTCAGGAAAGCTCAATGATTGGCATGGCATGGATTAGAAAGTGGACCCTTCAAAATGCTAAGGACAAAAGATTGGCTCAAGCTCAAAGCACAAGACTCTACATTTTCTATTTTAGTGATCCAAGATCACATTGAGTCTATAGGAAAAGCCAATACTATTAAGAAGGGATGAGGTGTTGCTTAATGAGGTTCTTGCTCAAAATGCTTAGTGATATGCTCCAAAACCCTCCACTACTTTCTCATATCCACATATGTCCCAAACCAAAAAGTCCAACTCGGCCCCACCGAAATTTCATATCCGGAGCCACCGAGTTCAGTTGACATAGCCACTGCCAGAAACCCTAGTCTTTTCGGTCTCACCGATAGGGATCTCGGTCTCACCGAGATGGGATTGTAATCTCTCTGTTTCCCTTCGTAACGTTTCGGTCAAACCGAGATGAGCGATCGGTCCCACCGAGATTGCAATGCAAACACTCTGTTTCCTTTTCGTAACGTTTCGGTCCAACCGAGATGAGCGAATCGGTCCCACCGAGTTTGCCTGACCAACTCTCTGTTTGTCTATTACCAAAATCGGTCTCACCGAGTTTGTGTAATCGGTCTCACCGAGATTACGTTATGCCCTAACCCTAATGAAATCGGTCCCACCGAGTTGACATGTCGGTCCCACCGAAATGCCTAACGGTCACATTATGAACCAAATCGGTCTGACCGAGTTCTCTGAATCGGTCCCACCGAGTTTGGTGATTTGTGTGTAACGGTTAGATTTTGTGTGGAGGCTATATATACCCCTCCACCCACTCTTCATTCGTGGAGAGAGCCATCAGAACATGCCTACACTTCCAACACATATTTTCTGAGAGAGAACCACCTACACTTGTGTTGAGGTCAAGATATCCCATTCCAACCACATAAATCTTGATCTCTAGCCTTCCCCAAGTTGCTTTCCACTCAAATCTTCTTTCCACCAAATCCAAATCCTGTGAGAGAGAGTTGAGTGTTGGGGAGACTATCATTTGAAGCACAAGAGCAAGGAGTTCATCATCAACACACCATTTGTTACTTCTTGGAGAGTGGTGTCTCCTAGATTGGCTAGGTGTCACTTGGGAGCCTCCGTCAAGATTGTGGAGTTGAACCAAGGAGTTTGTAAGGGCAAGGAGATCGCCTACTTCGTGAAGATCTACCCTAGTGAGGCAAGTCCTTCGTGGGCGACGGCCATGGTGGGATAGACAAGGTTGCTTCTTCGTGGACCCTTCATGGGTGGAGCCCTCCGTGGACTCGCGCAACCGTTACCCTTCGTGGGTTGAAGTCTCCATCAACGTGGATGTACGATAGCACCACCTATCGGAACCACGGATAAAAAATCTCCGTGTCAACATTGCGTTTGCTCCCTCAAACTCCTCCCTTTACCTTCATATGCAATTGTTTTACATTCCGCTGCTATACTCTTAGAATTGCATGTGTAGGTTGATTGCTTGACTTGTGCAAAGTTGCTAAAATCTGCCAAGAACTAAAATTGGGAAAAGGCTAGATTTTTATTTGGTCAAGTAGTCTAATCACCCCCCTCTAGACATACTTTCGATCCTACAAGTGGTATCAGAGCTTTGGTCTCCATTTGCTTTGATTTCCATAGCTTTTGGTGGTCATAGCCTTGGTTTCACAACCTAGGAGAGTATGGCGTCTAGCGAGGGAAATTACCACCGTAGAGGTCCTTACTTTGATGGTACAAATTTTGCTAGTTGGAAGCATAAGATGAAAATGCATATTCTTGGACATAACCCCGCCGTTTGGGCTATTGTGTGTATTGGCTTGCAAGGTGAATTCTTCGATGGGAGAGAACCAAACCGTGAAGCTACCGCGGAAGAGTTGAAGATGCTACAATACAATGCTCATGCTTGTGATATTCTCTTCAATGGATTGTGCTCCGAAGAATTCAACAAAATCAGCCGTCTTGAGAATGCAAAGGAAATTTGGGATACTTTGATTGATATGCATGAAGGTACCGACTCCGTCAAGGAATCCAAATTGGATGTGCTTCAAAGTCAACTTGACAAGTTCAAAATGAAGGATGGTGAAGGTGTCGCTGAAATGTACTCTAGGCTTGCTCTCATCACAAATGAGATTGCCGGCTTAGGAAGTGAAGAGATGACCGATAGATTCATCATCAAGAAGATCCTAAGAGCCTTGGATGGAAAATATGATACCGTGTGCACATTGATCCAAATGATGCCCAACTACAAAGATCTCAAGCCAACGGAAGTCACTGGAAGAATTGTTGCTCATGAGATGTCACTCAAGGATAAGGAAGAGCTTCACAACAAGTCAAGTGGTGCTTACAAAGCCTCGTGTGATGCTCCCACATCATCAAGTGAGAAGCAAACCTTCAATGAAGAATTGAGTCTAATGGTGAAGAACTTCAACAAGTTCTACAAGAGTAGAAGCAAGGAAAGAAGTTCCAAGTCAAGGTCCTACAATGACAAAAGATCTTCTAGTCATGAGCGTAATTTCTATTTGTGGAAGACCCGGACACTACTCAAATGAGTGTACGGCTCCCTACAAAAGAAGAGAAGATTCTCCCAAAAGAAGAAGTAGAAGAGAAGAGTCACCACCAAGAGAAAGAAGGAGTAGAGATGATCGTTATGAACGAAGACCCTCTCGGAGAAGCAAAGATTCGGAAAGGAAGGACAAGTCATCAAGGAGCTACACAAAGAGAAGACATCAAGCTCATGTTGGTGAATGGGTATCTGGTTCCAACTCCGACTCCGAATATACTCAAGATGAAGGTGTTGCCGGACTAGCACTTGTGACAACCAACTCCTACGACATATTTGACTCACCAAATGAAGGAATTGGAAGATGCTTCATGGCTAAAGGTCCAAAGGTAACACACCCCGAGTATGTTGATTTCAATAGTGATGAAGATGATTTGCTAGGTGATGATGATTTACTTGTTGACAACTCTAGTGATGAAAACTATGATGAAACGTCAATTAATCATGTTAATCAAGATAAAACGAATGATGATGATAAGAAGGAGATTGAGCGTCTAACTAAAGAACTAAACACTCTTAAGTTAGCTCATGAAACTACCTTGGAAGATCATCTTTAAAGACTCATGAGAAGCTACGCTTTGAAAAGCTCAACCTTGAGCAAGAGCATGAGTTTTTAAAGGCAATCAATGATGATCTTCGCAAGAAAAGTTCTTCTTACATTGCCAAGCGTTTACTCTTGTCTACTTACATGCCACAAGTTAAATCTAGCAACAAGAACAAGAAAGATGCTTCATCTAGTAGTAACAACAATCATGCTAAATCCAATGTTGTTGCTTCTAGTAGTTCTCTTGATTCCACTAATGATTCTCTTAGCCAAGTTACACTTGAGCAAGAAAATAGCTTATTGAAGGGAATTATAGAGAAAGGTGTTTACAAGAGCCTTGCCGGAAGTAAGCAATTTGAGGAAATTGTACGCAAGCAAGGAAGACACCGGAAGAATCAAGGTGTTGGTTTTGAACGAAAGTTCAATGCCAATGGAGTTGAGTGGGAAGAAGATCAATACCCCAAGACGAAGTTTGTTCCTCAACAAGAGAAGTATGATCCTACTTCTTTCAAAGGGACACAAGCTCAAGATGATCTTCCACCACAAGACCACAAGCAAAAAGGCAAGGACAAGCTTCAAGAGGAAATTGATGCATTTGAAGAAGCAACTAAGGCCTTGGTCAAGTGGGTTCCCAAGACTACATCAAGTTCTACTTCATCAAGTACGACTAAAACTCCAAGGATTCCCATCAAGATGGTGTGGATCCCGAAGAAGAAGAACTAGAGAGTTCTTGAGGGTGACTCCGCCAACATACTTCACTCTTATCATTTTGGCGAGGACAAGTGCAAACAACTTCCATATCTTGCACTAGTTCAAGGAGTCACAAACCCTCTTGTTGGTAAGACAAGGGACAAGGTAACCTAATGCTTTCATGGACAACATCCTGTGTATGCATCACTCTATGTCTATGGATATCCTTGTTTGTTCCTTGTGGGACTAACCCGTGTAGGTATTGAAAGTGCAACTCACTCCAAAGGATTGCTCCGAATGATCTACATCAACATTGAGCATCTACATCTTCAACACCTACATGAAGTCATCATCGACAAAACCCAAGGTTAGTTCATCCCTCTTAGGGGGGATATCACATCTAGGGGGAGCTTTACTCTAATCAATTGAGCTAAAGCAACTCTAATGGTGTGAACACAACAATGCTTTATGTAAAAGTGGTAACCCCACTTGTGCTTAAACGATGAGTATGACCTATGATCAAATGTTCTCATTTGACTCCTAAGTCAATATACTCATATATAGATGACATAGTCATCGCCAATTGTTTGATAGATGCTAGAGTGTTTGTGCATACTTTGTCACATATTTCATTTGCCATTTTAATTGTGTGAGCATGTTGGATGCATATTTTACTCATTCAAGGACATCCATTTGTTGCTTTGATTGTTTGTCTCTTTCTCTTTTGCCAAATGGATGGACAAGAATGCCTAAGAACTCCCTCTAGCTATCTATGCTTTTCTCGTCTCAAACTCTATTCATGCTACATCACAAAGTTTGATCAAGTCAGATTTGAACCACTCTATGTGAGGAGCACTCGGAGTTCCCGATTCGTCATAGACTTAAACTTCTAGAACCTCTTTGTGCATTTCGGTCTGACCGATTCATCCCTTTCGGTCCTACCGAGATCACTAAGTTGATCTAGGGTTTTCAATCTCGGTGCAACCGATTAGAACCTTTCGGTCACACCGAGTTGCAGTAACTGCTTGCAGTTTTGCATCTCGGTGCCACCGAGTCGTTCCACTCGGTCACACCGACAGGGTCGGGTTATATATACTGACGGGCCAAATTTTGGAAAAATTTCCGAACCTCTTCGCCCGCGCATAACCTGCTCTGCCTCCTCGGGTCTCCGGATCGTCCTCTCGTCGCCAGCGACCTCCCGCTGCTGGTCTCCGCTGCTGTCAACGGCAATCTGCTCCGCTGTTGCCGCCATAGCAAGTTCGCCGCCGAACTAGGGTACGAACTTGATCTTTGTGCTAATCCATAACTTTGATTCTTAGCACATTGCTTTGCCATGATTCTTGCCACAATTGAAATCATCCTGCCCAGCGAAAACGCCCCGTACATTAGTTTTGATTTGAAAATTTAGGTTTAGGTCTCCGAATTCATCTCGGACCGACCGAGTTGTAGAAATCGGTCTCACCGATTTGGCTTAGGACAGAGCACATGTGTTTTCGGTCTGACCAAAAATTGCAAATTGGTGCGACCGAGTTCGATTCTCTGTGAAACCCTAGCAGTCTCGGTACCACCAAACTGTGACTTGGTCTGACCGAGTTCACTAGTTTAGGTTCCAAAAGCTGCTTCGGTATCACCGAGTTTACAAATTGGTAGATCCGAAATGCTTTCTGTGAAGAACTAAAACTAAGTTTTTTAAGTCATCTGTTTTGCAAAACTCCTGTACTTTGTGATGCTCATCTACTCTACCTCATCTATAACCTATTCACAGGGTCTGCTGTCAGAGTGTTTGCAGAGATGTCTGATCAAAGTGACAGTCAGAACAGGTCTGAGCAACAAGTGCAGATGAGTGAGGGTTCAGATCCCTCTAGCAGCTATGATGATGGCAGCAGGAGCACACCAAGCAACTTGCCAAAGGCTACTACGAGGACAAGGAAGAAGAGAACTTCTGATTCAGAAGATGAAGATTATGTGGCTGTTGAAGATGAAGCCACTTCAAAGAAAAAGGTGCTGAAGAAGGAGTATGGCACTGCTGCTGCAACTAAGCCAGGAATGAAAACAAAGATGCCAGCAAGAAGACAACCCATGTCAAAGCCAAGAAAAGTTGCTACAGGTGAAACCATGAAGTTCACCATTGAATCTGAAGAAGAAGAAGCTGGTGAGGATAAGAAGAAGAAGAGGGCCAGAACCACTACTGCCAGAGTTCTTGGCAAGCCCTCAATGAGGATTGATTCTGAAGAAGAAGAAGAAGAGCAGGAGGATGCTGCACCAGCACCCAAAACTCAAAAGCTCATGGGAGATGCAATTAGATCAGGGGCTGCTCCATCTAAGCCCAAATCTGCTCCCAAGGCTGCTGCTCCAGCTCCAAAGCCTAAACCCAAGAGAAGCACTAGAAACATCCATGCTGAAGAGAAGAACAAGGCCCCAGTGCCTGAAGCTGCTGAAGAAGATGAAACTCAAGTGTTGAGGAAGCTGAAACCCAAGATCCCGGACCACAATGATGCACACCCAGTTGTAGAAAACATGAAAACAAGGAAGGATGCAGGATTGAGACTATGGAGACAGTCTGATCCATATGCTATCAGGAGAAGAACTGATGTAGACTACATGTTTCACACTAAGGAACAGCAGGACTTCTATGAGACAATTCTGCTTGATAAGAAGCCCATAGTGTGTGACATGAGATAGGTTGACTGGGAGTTCATCAAGGAGAATGAGGATCACTTCCCTGGTGTGCTTGATAGCTTCAAGGCATGTGGAGTTGAGACATCTGTTGCCCAGAAACTCACTAAGTGGAATGATGAGCTCATCATGCAGTTTTACTCCACCGCCCACTTCTATCCAGATGGAAGGATAGTATGGATGTCTGAGGGTACTAGATACTAGTCTACAGTTGATGAGTGGGCCAAGCTTATCAATGCTCCCGAGGAACATGAGGATGACTTGGATGTTTATGCAAAGAAGAAGAAAGACCACAATACAATGGCCAACATGTACAAAGAGATCCCAGATGCTGCTTTGGATACACATAAGTTTGGATCTGTCCACTTCTTGCTATCTGGTCTGCCTACCATAAACTGGATTCTAAGGCACACACTGCTACCCAAGTCAGGTGATCACAAGATGACCAGAGGACATGCTATAAACTTGCTGCATATATTTGACGTCCCACAGAAGTTCAAGGTCATGAGTTTGATTGTAGAGACAATCAAGAGGACTGCTGCTGACCAGAAGAGAAGTTGTGGGTATGCTCCACAAATTCAGGATCTCATCAACTCAAAGATGGGCACATGTACATATCTTTTGGATAAGGAGCATCTGGCCATCTATCCTGAATTTGAAGACAACACAGTGGTGATGAATGGAATGAACCATCTTCAGCTCAAGCACATGAGAAGAGAGAGAAGGCAAGGGCAGAGAAAGCTGCAAAGATGCCAACTGTAGAGGAGGCATCTCAGATATTCTTGAAGAGCAAGCAAGACCAGCTTGGATATCTGATCCAATCCACCCTGAGGATTGAGAAGGGCTTGGCCACCCTGACCAAGAACCAGGAGAGTTTGGAGAGGATCACTGAGCAGAAATTCTATGACCTTGATGTCAAGGTAACAGAGATCCAAACTACAGTTGAGCAACTTCAGGAGGAAGCAGAGGAGAAGAAGGGCAAGTCTACCACAGATGCTTTTGCTAGAGTGCCCAGAGGACAGAGGTCTGCTGCAGTGCCAATTCCTGACACTAGAGCTACAACATCAGCACCAGCAGCTACAGCTCCAGTTCCACCTCCAGCAGCTACTTCATCTGAAGCTTTCGTTCTTGGAGTTCTTTCAACACCTCCCGAAGATCAAGCCTGAGAGTCATTTAGCACTATGCATTTTTGAACTTTTTGGTAACTTGTTGCCAAAGGGGGAGAAAAATGTATAGATCATAGGCTTCGAGAGAGAGTGTTGCTTTTTTATCTCTCTTGCTATTTTGGTTGAAACTTTTTATTGTGTGCTTGTGTGATATACTTGTGAGATACTTGTTTGATCAAATGCTACCTTTATGCTTGTTGGATGATATCATCTCTTATATCCTTATATGATCATTCACTTGTTTTGGTGATGAGTGCATGTTTTTTAATTTCTATCATTTTGAGCCCTCCACCAAGATGTATGTGACATGGAAGAGTAACCCATGATCCTAATCGATTATGCATTTGCATTCAAAAGCAAATCTTAAATAATGCATAAATTTAGGGGGAGCTCTTGCTTATCACATACTTCTCAAAGCGATGATGTTTTACAGTCTTATTATCATTTGTCGAAGCTTTGATCTATATGTTGTCATCAATTACTAAAAAGGGGGGGATTGAAAGTGCAACTATCCCTGGGTGGTTTTGGTAATTCCTAACAACATATAGCTCATTGAGCTAATACTATTTCAAGATAAATATTTCAGGAAAGCTCAATGATTGGCATGGCATGGATTAGAAAGTGGACCCTTCAAAATGCTAAGGACAAAAGATTGGCTCAAGCTCAAAGCACAAGACTCTACATTTTCTATTTTAGTGATCCAAGATCACATTGAGTCTATAGGAAAAGCCAATACTATTAAGAAGGGATGAGGTGTTGCTTAATGAGGTTCTTGCTCAAAATGCTTAGTGATATGCTCCATAAACCCTCCACTACTTTCTCATATCCACATATGTCCCAATCCAAAAGTCCAACTCGGCCCCACCGAAATTTCATATCCGGAGCCACCGAGTTCAGTTGACATAGCCACTGCCAGAAACCCTAGTCTTTTCGGTCTCACCGATAGGGATCTCGGTCTCACCGATATGGGATTGTAATCTCTCTGTTTCCCTTCGTAACATTTCGGTCAAACCGAGATGAGCGATCGGTCCCACCGAGATTGGAATGCAAACACTCTGTTTCCTTTTCGTAATGTTTCGGTCCAACCGAGATGAGCGAATCGGTCCCACCGAGTTTGCCTGACGAACTCTCTGTTTGTCTCCAAAATCGGTCTCACCGAGTTTGTGTAATCGGTCTCACCGAGATTACGTTATGCCCTAACCCTAATGATATCGGTCCCACCGACTTGACATGTCAGTCCCACCGAATGCCTAACGGTCACATTATGAACCAAATCGGTCTGACCGAGTTCTCTGAACCGGTCCCACCAAGTTTGGTGATTTGTGTGTAACGGTTAGATTTTGTGTGGAGGCTATATATACCCCTCCACCCACTCTTCATTCGTGGAGAGAGCCATCAGAACATGCCTACACTTCCAACACATATTTTCTGAGAGAGAACCACCTACACTTGTGTTGAGGTCAAGATATCCCATTCCAACCACATAAATCTTGATCTCTAGCCTTCCCCAAGTTGCTTTCCACTCAAATCTTCTTTCCACCAAATCCAAATCCTGTGAGAGAGAGTTGAGTGTTGGGGAGACTATCATTTGAAGCACAAGAGCAAGGAGTTCATCATCAACACACCATTTGTTACTTCTTGGAGAGTGGTGTCTTCTAGATTGGCTAGGTGTCACTTGGGAGCCTCCGTCAAGATTGTGGAGTTGAACCAAGAAGTTTATAAGGGCAAGAAGATCGCCTACTTCATGAAGATCTACCCTAGTGAGGCAAGTCCTTTGTGGGCGACGGCCATGGTGGGATAGACAAGGTTTCTTCTTCATGGACTCTTCATGGGTGGAGCCCTCCGTGGACTCGCGCAACCGTTACCCTTCGTGGGTTGAAGTCTCCATCAACGTGGATGTACGATAGCACCACCTATCGGAACCACGGATAAAAAATCTTCGTGTCAACATTGCGTTTGCTCCCTCAAACTCCTCCCTTTACCTTCATGTGCAATTGTTTTACATTCCGCTGCTATACTCTTAGAATTGCTTGCGTAGGTTGATTGCTTTACTTGTGCAAAGTTGCTAAAATCTGCCAAGAACTAAAATTGGGAAAAGGCTAGATTTTGATTTGGTCAAGTGGTCTAATCACCCCCCCTCTAGACATACTTTCGATCCTACAGTTTAACACCAATATAAATAAAGAATGAGTTCAATACAGTACCTTGAAGTGGTGTTTTGTTTTCTTTCGCTAACGGAGCTCATGAGATTTTCTGTTGAGTTTTGTGTTGTGAAGTTTTCAAGTTTTGGGTAAAGATTTGATGGATTATGGAACAAGGAGTGGCAAGAGCCTAAGCTTGGGGATGCCCAAGGCACCCCAAGGTAAATCCAAGGACACCAAAAATCCAAAGCTTGGGGATGCCCCGGAAGGCATCCCCTCTTTCGTCTTCGTCCATCGGTAACTTTACTTGGAGCTATATTTTTATTCACCACATGATATGTGTTTTGCTTGGAGCGTCTTGTATGATTTGAGTCTTTGCTTTTTAGTTTACCACAATCATCCTCGCTAAATACACTTTTGAGAGAGACACACATGATTCGGAATTTATTAGAATACTCTTTGTGCTTCACTTATATCTTTTGAGCTATATAGTTTTTGCTCTAGTGCTTCACTTATATCTTTTAGAGCACGGTGGTGGTTTTGTTTTATAGAAACTATTGTCTCTCATGCTTCACTTATATTATTTTGAGAGTCCTACAAAATAGCATGGTAATTTGCTTAAATTATGAAATTAGTCCTAATATGATAGGCGTCCAAGATTAGTAAAAACTTTCTTATAGGTGCGTTGAATACTAAGAAAAGTTTGATGCTTGATGACTGTTTTGAGATATGGAGGTAGTGGTATTAAAGTTGTGCTAGTTGAGTAGTTGTGAATTTGAGAAATACTTGTGTTGAAGTTCGCAAGTCCCGTAACATGCACGTATGGTAAACGTTGTGTAACAAATTTGAAACATGAGGTGTTCTTTGATTGTCCTCCTTATGAGTGGCGGTCGGTGTTTTTGTGTTGTTAAGTTTTCAAGTTTTTGGGTAAAGATTTGATGGATTTTGGAATAATGAGTGGCAAGAGCCTAAGCTTGGGGATGCCCAAGGCACCCCAAGGTAAAATTCAAGGACAACCAAAAGCCTAAGCTTGGGGATGCCCCGGAAGGCATCCCCTCTTTCGTGTTCGTCTATCGGTAACTTTACTTGAGGCTATATTTTTATTCACCACATGATATGTGTTTTGCTTGGAGCATCTTGTATGATTTGAGTCTTTGCTTTTTAGTTTACCACAATCATCCTTGCTGTACACACCTTTTGGAGAGACACACATGAATCGGAATTTATTAGAATACTCTATGTGCTTCACTTATATCTTTTGAGCTAGATAATTTTGCTCTAGTGCTTCACTTATATCTTTCTAGAGCACGGTGGTGGTTTTATTTTATAGAAATTATTGATCTCTCATGCTTCACTTATATTATTTTGAGTCTTTTAGAACAGCATGGTAATTTGCTTTGGCTATAAAATTAGTACTAATATGATAGGCATCCAAGATGGGTATAATAAAAACTTCCATATAGACTGCATTGAATACTATGAGAAGTTTGATACTTGATGATTGTTTTGAGATATGAAGATGGTGATATTATAGTCATGCTAGTTGAGTAATTGTGGAATTGAGAAATACTTGTGTTGAAGTTTGCAAGTCCCGTAGCATGCATGTATGGTAAACGTTGTGTGAAAAATTTGAAGCATGAGGTGTTTCTTTGATTGTCCTCCTTATGAGTGGCGGTCCGGGACGAGCGATGGTCTTTTCCTACCAATCTATCCCCCTAGGAGCATGCGCATAGTGCTTGGTTTTGATGACTTGTAGATTTTTGCAATAAGTATGTGAGTTCTTTATGACTAATGTTGAGTCCATGGATTATACGCACTCTCACCCTTCCATCATTGCTAGCCTCTCCGGTACCGTGCATTGCCCATTCTCACCTCGAGAGTTGGTGCAAACTTCGCCGGTGCATCCAAACCCCGTGATATGATACGCTCTATCACACATAAGCCTCCTTATATCTTCCTCAAAACAGCCACCATACCTACCTATTATGGCATTTCCATAGCCATTCCGAGATATATTGCCATGCAACTTTCCACCGTTCCGTTTATTATGACACGCTTCATCATTGTCATATTGCCTTGCATGATCATGTAGTTGACATCGTATTTGTGGCAAGGCCACCATGCATAATTTTTCATACATGTCACTCTTGATTCATTTCCCGGTACAATGCTGGAGGCACTCATATAGAGTCATATTTTGTTCTAGTATCGAGTTGTAATCATTGAATTGTAAATAAATAGAAGTGTGATGATCATCATTCATAGAGCATTGTCCCAAATAAAAAAAGAGAAAGGCCCAAAAAAGGGGCAATGCTACTATCTCTTTTTTCCACACTTGTGCTTCAAAGTAGCACCATGATCTTTATGATAGAGAGTCTCTTGTTTTGTCACTTTCATATACTAGTGGGAATTTTTCATTATAGAACTTGGCTTGTATATTCCAACAATGGGCTTCCTCAAATGCCCTAGGTCTTCGTGAGCAAGCAAGTTGGATGCACACCCACTTAGTTTCTTTTGTTGAGCTTTCATACATTTATAGCTCTAGTGCATCCGTTGCATGGCAATCCCTACTCCTTGCATTAACATCAATCGATGGGCATCTCCCTAGCTCGTTGATTAGCCGCGTCAATGTGAGACTTTCTCCCTTTTTGTCTTCTCCACATAACCCCCATCATCATATTCTATTCCACCCATAGTGCTATATCCATGGCTCACGCTCATATATTGCGTGAAAGTTGAAAAAAGTTTGAGATTACTAAAGTATGAAACAATTGCTTGGCTTGTCATCGGGGTTGTGCATGATGAGAGCATTCTTGTGTGACGAAAATGGAGCATGACCAAACTATATGATTTTGTAGGGATGAACTTTCTTTGGCCATGTTATTTTGAGAAGACATAATTGCTTAGTTAGTATGCTTGAAGTATTATTACTTTTATGTCAATATTAAACTTTTATCTTGAATCTTTCGGATCTGAATATTCATGCCACAAATAAGAGAATTACATTGAAAATTATGCCAAGTAGCATTCCACATCAAAAATTCTGTTTTTATCATTTACCTACTCGAGGACGAGCAGGAATTAAGCTTGGGGATGCTTGATACGTCTCCAACGTATCTATAATTTTTGATTGTTCCATGCTATTATATATTTTGTTTTGGATGTTTAATGGGCTTTATTATACACTTTTATATTATTTTTGGGACTAACCTATTAACCGGAGGCCCAGCCCGAATTGCTGTTTTTTTGCCTATTTCAGTGTTTCGAAGGAAAAGGATATCAAACGGAGTCCAAACGGAATGAAACCTTCGGGAACGTGATTTTCGGAACAAACGTGATCCAGAGGACTTGGAGTGGACGTCAAGCAATCAACGAGGAAGCCACGAGGCAGGGAGGGCGCGCCTACCCCCCTGGGAGCGCCCTCCAACCTCGTGGGCCCCTCGTAGCTCTCCTGACCGACCTCTTTTGCCTATATATACTCATATACCCTGGAAACATCATATACAGAGCCAAAACCCTATTTCCACCGCCGCAACCTTCTGTACCCGTGAGATCCCATCTTGGGGCCTTTTTCCGGCGCTCCGCCGGAGGGGGCATTGATCACGGAGGGCTTCTACATCAACACCATAGCCTCTCCGATGATGTGTGAGTAGTTTACCTCAGACCTTCGGGTCCATAGTTATTAGCTAGATGGCTTCTTCTCTCTCTTTGGATCTCAATGCAAAGTTCTCCTCGATTCTTTTGGAGATCTATTTGATGTAACTCTTCTTTTTGCGGTGTGTTTGTCGAGATCCGATGAATTGTGGGTTTATGATCAAGATTATCCATGAACAATATTTGAATCTTCTCTGAATTCTTTTATGTATGGTTGGTTATCTTTGCAAGTCTCTTCGAATTATCAGTTTGGTTTGGCCTACTAGATTGATCTTTCTTGCAATGGGACAAGTGCTTAGCTTTGGGTTCAATCTTGCGGTGCTCGATCGCAGTGACAGTAGGGGAAACGACACGTATTGTATTGTTGCCATCGAGGATAAAAAGATGGGGTTTATATCATATTGCATGAGTTTATCCCTCTACATCATGTCATCTTGCTTAAAGCGTTACTCCGTTCTTATGAACTTAATACTCTAGATGCATGCTGGATAGCGCTCGATGTGTGGAGTAATAGTAGTAGATGCAGGCAGGAGTCGGTCTACTTGTCACGGACGTGATGCCTATATACGTGATCATACCTAGATATTCTCATAACTACGCTCAATTCAATCAATTGCTCGACAGTAATTTGTTTACCCACCGTAATACTTATGTTATCTTGAGAGAAGCCACTAGTGAAACCTATGGCCCCCGGGTCTTTTCTCCATCATATTAATCTTCCGTCAACTAGCTATTTCTATCGCCGTTTATTTTGCTTTCTTTACTTTTACTCTTTATCATAAAAATACCAAAAATATTATCTTATCATCTCTATCAGATCTCACTTTTGCAAGTGGCCATGAAGGGATTGACAACCCCTTTATCGCGTTGGTTGCAAGGTTCTTATTTGTTTGTGTAGGTGCGTGGGACTTGAGCGTGGTCTCCTACTGGATTGATACCTTGGTTCTCAAAAACTGAGGGAAATACTTACGCTACTTTGCTGCATCGTCCTTTCCTCTTCAAGGGGAAACCAACGCAGTGCTCAAGAGGTAGCAACGCCGGCGACGGGACGTGCCACTGCGCCGGCGTTAATGGCTTCGCCTAATCCGCGCCGAATTAATTAGGGTTTAGCGCGGCGGTGGTTAGGCTTAAGTATGCGTGGGCCCGGCCTCCTCCTCACGCGGCGTACACCGCCCACGTAACGGCGTACAGCGGGCCGTACGGCCGCGCGCCTCGCTACTCCGCGCCCACCTGAATTTCCCATCCTACCCTTCCTCACGAAGGGGTATCTTCTAATCTGGGCTGTTGATGTGTCCAGGGGGGTTGTACCGAAGACGAAGTGGCCAAAGAAACCGATGATGGGTTTTTTGGGTTCTGCCTGCGTACGTGAGCGCAACTCCACTCGTTCGGCCCCCAGCGTAGCGGCCAGCGCTATTTTGGACCTTCGCCCAACGCTTTTTAGGCCCTGAGACGATCTAGGTCCCAGCCACGTCCCCAGAGGCTGGCCTCAAGACGTTTGAATTCGAACATGACATTTCCCGCTACCAAAAAAACGCCACAAGTCAGACAATCAACGCCACAAGTCCGGCGATCACCATGCCACAGTTCGGCGATCACCATGCCATAATTCGGCAAATCAATAACTTGAAAGTTCGGCGTTCAAAAATGAAGGACGCGTAGGCAATTCATCAAACGGCGGCGTCGTCCACCGGCGTCGGACTGGCGGGAGTCGACGTCGGCGCGGCTTCTGTGCTGGGTATCGTGGAGGCGTCGCTCGGGCTAGGCGGCGGTGTTGGGCTCGGCACGGGAGTTGGCGCCGTCGTCGACGGCATCTGGTTCAGGATGAGGCCATGCTCCGCCAGGTACTATGCCTTGACCTGCTCGTCCATTGTCACCATGTCCGCGCCCCCCATCAGAAAAGCCAGGTCGGTGTTCCTCTTCTTCGCGACGACGTTGGTCCGGAGCAGGTCCAGCTTGACGGCGCTGTTCGTCATCAACGCCGACCATCGCGCCTCAGTTTTCTCTTCCCTCTGGGCGGCGCGGGTCTTGGCGTCGGCGATGCAATGCTCGATGGACTCTTGTAGACATGCGGTAGCCGGCACGGCGTCCTTCGTCGACTTGGCTCGTTTGTTGCCGTCCGGGCGCCCATCGGCTGGGCCCGGCGTCAGCGCGTCCGGCTTGTACGTCTCCTTGGCCTTGGCGAGGGTGCGCCGGACTTCCGCCCACTTCTTGATCCGGGAGAACACGTGGAGGTACTTGAAATCTTGATCGGTGCTGCTGTCCTGGCGATACATGGCGAACATCCGGACCATCTGCGCCGAGGAACAAGTGTCGGCGACGCACACGGCGAAAAAGTGGGCGAGAGACCGGCGTCATACTTGACCCTCGATGTTGGCGCCGCTCTCTGGGCGAGCCGCAATCTCCTCGACGATCCCATGCCATTTGTTGCACGCCGTTTGGATGATCGCCCAATGATTCGCCATGGCCTTCGAGCCGCGCTGCATGTGGACGCCGACGAAGTAGGGGTCGACCAACTTGCACTCATCGAGCTCCGACTTGATGCGCTCCCAGTATGTGTCGGCGTTCTGGTTCGTGCCGGTGATCGGGTCGAGGCAGATGATCTTCCACGCTTCGGCGAGTCACTCGTCTTCTTTGGACGCCCACTTGACGCGTGGCTCGCCGGTTCTGGCCGCCTGCTTCTTCTTTTTTCCTTTCCTTGCCGGAGCAGGCGCCGGCTACTCCTCCTTCTTGTCCTCGTCCTCCTCTGGCTCCTCCTAGCCGTAGTCGAGCTCATCGTCCATGTCGCCATTGAGGTCCATTGTATCTTCTTGGGCATTGAACCCGGGGGAGGCGGCGGCGTCGGCCGAGCCGGTCGTGATGATGTCGTCCATGTCGGCCTCCGTCGCGTCGGGGTTGCCGAGATGCGACGACGAGGCTTGTGAGAAGAGCAGCGCGCCACGACGCAGAGGCGGCGTCGAGGATGATGCGTATGCCGGCGGCGAGTAGGTGTACGGGGGGTACTGGACGCCGACGAATGTGGGTGAGGGCGTGCGCTGGGCGGGGGTGGCCATGTGAAAAGGTGATGTTGGGGTTGAACCCGCCATGCGCGTCGCCGTCGGCGTTGCTAGGTGAGGGCGCGCACCCCCAGGGGTGTGGCGACGGCGAGAAGCCGGCCGGTGACCCGACGCTCTGCTGGCTCCAGGGAGCGTGCGTGCCGTGGCCGCCGGGCGGATTCATCATCCCTGTGCGAGACGTCTCTGCTTGTTCCGCCGCGTGATCTGCCTGCTCCGCCACGGCCGCCGCCGCCGTCGCCGCCCTGTCCCGGGCCTTCTTGACGTTGAGCCTGTTCCGCCGGTCGGTGGTGACAGCCTCCCGGCGCTGAACCTCCGCCTTCCAGTCGGAGTTCGACATGCTCGGGGGTTTGGACAACGGCGCCCTCTGCTTCCTCTGCTTCGACTGGGTGGCGTTGGCATCGGTGGCGGCGCGAGGGGCCGTGTACTTCTTCGGTGGCATGGCGGCCGGATGGAGGGGAGAGGGAGGAGAATGGCGGGAGAAGGGAGGAATGAAGGGAAACGGAGGGGGAAAGGCGGGGATCAGCGGGAAAAGGGCCTTCTCTCGCCGACAGAGGGACCCACGCGCCTTTTCCCTTCGGCCGGCGTCCCAGGGCTTGCATTCGGCTCGGGTTCGCCGACTGTTATTTCGGCCCAAACCGGCGAAAAACGAGATTTTATGGGCGCGACTAAACCGATTTTCAAGCGCCGGCGCTAAAAAATGGCCTTGAGGGTGCCTGTTGGGGGCGCGGCTTGGCATACACACACGCGGGCCAGGGCCCCCGCATGTCGGTGGCCAGATGGGTATCTCTGTGGCTGGACCCCGCGCGGCGTGTCCGCGGCCATAAACCATCTCTCGATTCTCCTCACGCACCGCTTCTCCCCGCCCGCCGGCTTCCAAGCGCAACCAGAAAAGCAAGCCATGTCGCGGTGGCGCGCCGTCGCATCCCGCCTCTCCGCCCCCCACCTCCTCTCCAGGGCCTTCTCCAAGCCTCCGCCGCTTCTTCCCCAGCCTCTGTCTAGGACCTTCTCCAAGGCCGCTGCCTCCGCCGCCGCCACGTCGCACAGCCCTAGCGCGGCCTCCTCTGCCGGCCCGAGGCCCGAGGTACGGCCCGAAGCTCTCGCATCCCCGAGATGCCATTTTTGCCGCTTATTGTTGCGCTCAGGTGGACTCATAGTGTGATCTGGCGGATTAGAACGGCCCCTGTCTCCAGGGCGGATCGCTGTTGCGAGTACCTACTGGGCTCGACGCATTCTAGGTCTGGGTTGCTCCATCACCACGTAGATTTGCAACATGGAATATGTCCATAGGCTTGATATGTGTGCTTCCGTCCTTCTGCAATGTAGATAGATTTCAAAATTTGTAAGGTTTTCTAAATGTCGTCTATTTCCTACAGTATTTTCGTTCATAGGACTCTGATCTACCTAGCAACACTCGAATGTTTTCAAGAAATTGGGCGAAATCAAGTGATGTGTTTTTTAAACTTTTGATCTACAAAGATGTGCACTTTGTGTGGATGTATGGAGAAATGGAAGGCTTTTATTGCAACGTCCAACAAGTCTGTAAAGATGTGTGGATGTATGGAGAAGTGGAAGGATTATATTGCAAAGTCTGACAAGTTTGTTGCTGACTTATACAGACTATTTTTTTTTCCATTTAGTGATATTCATCGCTACTTAGTGTGTACTGCCTATCTGCCACACATGCTACAAAGGCTTAACTAATAATTAGAACTGATATCTGTAGCTCCTATATGCCTGTTGTTAAGGATGAATTCTTTCTTTTATAGGTCCGACTGAATTCTATGTTCCTGTCCAAGCCCTCTTCACTGGCATTGCCTCCTGATTCTCCTCTTAGAGCAGAAGATCCACACTATGAGGGAATTAAGCGCTTGATGCTCACGCTGCTGCTGTTCTACAGTAAGCAAAGCAAGTCCATCAGAGGAGCAAACGCTGTTTATCACCGCATCACTTCTCATGTTGACAAGCCTGATATCTATGAAGGTAACACCTTTGTACTTGGTGGTAAACTCGTTCCTTTTGCACTTTCAGCATTTCCTTGATCGTTTCCTATTTGCTGTTTTTTTTTTCTGTATTTCTGCTGCAATAAGATTTATGCATGTTCTGGTACTTCGTACTAAGAAAAAGATACCTCTGGTTGTCCATGATTTTCTGCATGGTTGATCTTAACATTAATTTAACAATGAGCACTTAATTTCTGATATTCTGAAGTGCATGGGAGTTATATAGATCCGTAATTATTCAGTTTGAGCTGTGCGGCAGAAATTAGCTTTCATTCTTCTCTGAACATACTAGTATCTTTAATGGTGAGAACCAGATAGGAGGAACATGTTTTTGCTATGCCATTGAGGAGTTATATTTTCTGCTCTTAAAAGTAGGGTGCTTTCCTGAGGTTTTAATGAAGTGCCAGCTTGTTTTCCAAACGAAAGAATGAACTTTGTGTAATCCCGAAACAATATAATTTCTGATTGTACAAGTACTGAATTGCTGATTACTAGAGCATTAGTGTCCACTCAGTTGCATCATGTTCCCCAAATTACATCACTGAACTACTTTTATCTTTAGATCTGGTTTATAGAGGTACATTACATTTGCTATTTTTGTACGTTTATGGAAGGTAAAGAAATGCTTGTGCAATTGCATTCTTAGAGAGTATAAAGAATAATCCATTTGAATGTCATGTTGTGCGTTAAGGCTTTCTGTCAATAAACACTTACGGCTGATAAACATGAAGTGCTTTGTGAATTCTAGACTCTTATTGTTAATGAAATTGGACTGGGATATTGTGTCATTTGCGTCTAATTGAAGTTAACCACATCATTTCACTCCTTTTTATGTTTGATATTTATGGAGACAGCAATTTCTGATGTCTCTCTTTTGCAGTGTTTCAGTTGGAGAAAACATTTAAAACAACATTTTCATTGCTTGTTCTCCATATGTGGCTCGTTCTACGTCGCTTGAAGGAAGAAGGAAAGGACGGTGTTAAATTTGGGCAGTACATCTATGAAACTTACAATCATGATGTGGAGCTCAGAGTTTCTAAGGCTGGGGTAGGTCATCCATAATTCTGAAAAATTGATATATATCTGAGGTTAAATTATCCACACATTTCCTGTTATCCTAATTATTGAATCTGATGGTTTTAATCCTCCTTATTAATCGTCCTAATGAACGTTGATTAGCAACACACCATTACCATCATATACATTTGATGCCAGACTTCTTTATACATTATCTGCTAGAGATGTGATACCCTAAGGGGATATAAAGTTAGCTGGTTGAACGCAAGAAGCTACATAGTACTAGATTGTGCTTTCTTTGTCCACCAGTGTAAAAAAAGAACTGGAGAAATGCTCAACCTATCTAAATGGTACGTCTTCATTTGTGTATGCGATACACAGCTGGACACACTTATATAGAGAGCGGTCTAGCAAAGGAACCAAACTAGTGTATCGGCAGTGCATCATGCTTAGGTGCCATGCCATCAAACTATGGCACACCACATTAGTCAAACTTGGAAAGTGTGATCTATCTGGGGTTGGGACTTGTGGCAAGAAGCATAACCTACATGTTAAGATTCCTAGTTCCCATTGGAATATATCAGCAAAAGTTTGGATGTTTTATGATGTGAGTGGTGATGCTCTTCTTGGTTATTTATATTTCCGGTTTGTTGTTGTACTGTCATTTTTTGCGTTGGCTGTATTTGCACTGGATATATTTGTACTATACAGCCATTGTTCTGGCTGTAATCCTACTGTCATTTTTGCACAGGGTTGTTTATAGCACAGGGAGATGGAATCACCATAGTTTATGTACTCCCTCTTTTCAGAATATTTGAAGTTCTAGGTTTGTCCTAAGTCAAACTTGTTTAAGTTTGACCAAGTCTAGCGAAAAATATGTTAACATCTACAAAACCTAATTTGTTTCATTAGATTGCTCACAAAATATATTTTCATATTATATTTGATATTCTAGATATTAGTATATTTTTCTATATAGTTGGTCAAACTTCAAATGTTTTGAAACGAGGGAGTGCTAGATTGAAAGGTTGAACTTGTGGCAGTTTGTTAACCCATTATCATGACTTACAAGTATATGGAACAAAAGTAGAACTTCATTTTGCTTGTGAGGAAAAAGCTGGTATTATGTGTAAAATACTGAAAAGACATCACTATTTTTGTGTAATAAAAATGAATAATGCAACTAATCTTATAAAGCCTGGAATCCATAGTGTTGGTCATCTTTTCACTTCGTCTTGCATAATATGAAGACTGATTTCTCTTTGTGCATGCTATTGTTTTTTGTTGTGAAAGTTCATGTGACACATACTAGTGCGTCTACAGGTCAACTTGCTATTGACAAAATGGATGAAAGAGCTAGAAAAAATATTCTATGGGAACATTGTGAAATATGATACTGCAATAAGCCCAGAAGCAAGCCAGGATGATCTTGTAAATGTCATCTGGAGGTAATTGTTCAGTTACCTTCTCTAAATATGTAGCTGATTGTTTCATAAAGATGAAAAATAGGCAATCCATTATCCAAGGTCCCAACTAATTGCAAGATCCAGCCTCTCTTGTGGTTTTGTGATATAATAGCTGATACATACTACAAACAGGTCACATGGTCTTCTCCTATATAATAGGAGTAAGAACAATATAATAATAAATCAAGACACTAGTCTTAAATCATCTAGGCTGATGTTTGTTCAATATATTTATGGCACCTATCGACCAGAAGATAAAATCTGTGTTATCTTATCTTAGCGATCAGCCATTGTTCTTATGAGGCCAGTTCATTATTGTCAAGGAAATTAAATACTTCCTGGAAAATAAATGTTTTATTAAGGAAAGCAGTAGTTCACTACACCTAGTGTCAAAAACACTCTTATATTATGGGACGCAGGGAGTATTAGTTAGTACTGCAGCCTTCTAACATCAAAGCGGCAACTTTCTGGTTATGGCACCATAGTAATTATGTGATGTAGCTGCGTAAATTGTGGGCTGTATTTCTTTCATAATCTAGCACTGCCCTTATGTATGATAGTTACTTGTGTTGAATTGTTAGGAATGTGTACGCTGACGAAGGTTCAGAGCCTATGGACGCAGCTGCTACCCCTGCTGTCCAGGCAAGTTCCTTCTCTGATGGAGACAGCTTTAGAAAGTAGCTGCTTACGTGCCATATTTTACAAAACCTAAGACTACCTGTTCTGTTGAATCTCAGGCACTGGCAAGATATACTCGGAGGGAGGCAACTTGCCTATCATTGACAGGTCAGTGTTGACTAATTCTCCCATCTCTATCTCCCATGCATGTGAGATACAAACACACTAGCTTTTCTTCTCGCTTTCCTTAAATTGAAAAACCTCTTGTTGAATATTAAACTGACTAAATTCTGCACTTCCTAAACTTTTCAACAACAGATAAAGAAGCTTTGTTCTCTGGCAACTTCAAGTTTACGACCGTTGTGCCAACCGTCCCCAGCCCAGTGAAGCAACCGTCCCCAGCCCAGTGAAGCGACATCGATGAGCGTTGGCATTGGTAGATCAGTATTCCATATGAAGGCTGGCTGGTATACATGGACAAGGAAGACTGAAAGTCCTATCATCATTACAAATAATAGGAAATTTCCAGTATTTATTTATGCACGAATCTCAGCATTTTGGGCCATTTTGGTGGCTCCACCTGCCTCTAGCTAGGAATCTCCTTTATGTTTATCCTGTGTGAGCATTGCATTGATGGGCTGCCCTCTCGGAATAGAGCACACGGTGGAAACGTTTTCCTGGTTGAATGCTTGTACTCCCTCCGCTCCTAAATATTTCTTTCTAGAGATTTTAACAAGTGACTACATACAGAGCAAAATGAGTGAATCTACACTCTAAAATATGTCTATATACGTCTGTATGTGGTACTCCATTTGAAATCTCTAAAAAGACAAATATTTAGGAACGGAGGGAGTAGTATTTTACCATTTTCTTTGCTGGTTTGGACTTGAGATCATTCACAATGTCGGTAACGATGTATTGTCTGCATCACGAGCATGGTTTTGGTCTCGTGGGTGATCTGTGGAAACTGATTGTGAAACAAAGCATATTGGAGCCAATTTGTAATTGCTGAGAAAATTTCATCATCTCTTTGGTGTTTGAACTTCTAAGCAACTGCTGTGCTCAGTCATGAGAGCACGGAAAACATGAAGGATAATGTGCAGCGCTCTCTTGGGCTTGCATGGTCCCTTCTTTTTCAGCCCTTTTTCCAGCAGAGATGCAAGAGATCCTTTTCCCCGTCCTTTTTGCCAGTTATTATCGTGCTGGGGGTTGAAGAAACCTGGGTGCGCTTGGACCATTTATTTAGAAACGCGGACGAACCATTTGAAGTGGTCCTCGACCTCTGGCTGTCAATCTGGATGAGCAGATCTGCTGTAGCCTGTTGTTGCAGGCTGGGCCCTATGTGAATGCTAGGAGAAATATGCGGTGCTGCCAAGGCTTATATGCTACCGTGATATAGGCTGCTGAGAGCTGTTGGATCTAAGATCCAGTGGTTTTCGGGAGCTCTTGAACATTTTTCATAAAATCCTTGAAGACTCAAAATTGCATGCAGACAAATGCTTGTAAGATGCCGTCTGATGTGAGATCCAATGGCCTAAAAGCTCGTATCACGGTAGCATACAAGTCTTGGGAGCACCTGAAACTTTTTCACTAATCGAAAAAGTATACTTTAACCTTAAAATATACAAAACCAGATTAGTGTGGCCTTCTAGTGGTTTTGTGTCACATTTAGGGTGTTTATTTAGAACACAGTACAAACGCAAACGCTCATATATACGTGCACAACTTATCCCTATGAACACACACGTAGTCCCTACCTCTATGAGCATCTTCAAGAGACTGAGCCGACATATCATCCTGAGATTGACAAAGTCACCATAGGCGTCTCATAGTCGACGGGAACGTCTCCTCCCATTGAATGTACATCGTTGGAAATCCTGAAATAAATCCAGGAATAATTCAAGCACCAGGACTTGAACCCTGGTGGGCTCAGGATACGATAATACTCCTAACCATCCAACCACATATCGGTTCACACATTTAGAGTTGTTTTGACTCTAATGAGACCGATTGGGCTGTGACATACAAGCTGACATGGCAGTGAACGGTTAGGGGTGAATTTTCCCTAATTGTGCGACCAACCCTAGCTTTTCCAATCCACCCTCTCGCACACATAAGGTGATTCGTGACGAACCCTAGCTCCCATTGCACACAGAAGGTGACTCACCGCAATCCATAGAAGAAAACGATGGTGTCGTCCTTCGCTAGCTCGTCCACTAGCCGCACTTTGTCTTTGCCAACCATGGCGTGGTCGTCATAGTCGCCGATGCCGTTGCAGGAGGGCTTGATGGGGTACGAGCCGAAGCAGCTCTTCCAGTGTTGCTTGAAGGCACCTCGATAGATTTCGTAGAGTGTTATGAATCCTGGTCGGAGGCACTACAACTGCACGAAAAGCTAAACTTCGTGCTTCCCTCTGCTCAATTGTGGTGAGTGGCTTTGATCTGCCTTTGCTTTACCCGATCTAGAAAATTTGTGGTAGTGTGCGGACTGTGGTTTCTTCATGTGGAATGATGATCCAAACACTTGATTCATCCATCGTTTGCTTGTTGATGCACAAATACCGAAAAAGGCTTTCACCCCGCTTTATAAATAAAGCAAACCGCCAAGAGCACATACAAAGACTAGTTCAGAACACACACACCCAAGTCGCACAACAATAAATCCAGAGGTACTGCTGAGGGCACAGCTCAACAAGCCCAAAACACACACGAAATAAGAGACAGGCTCAGCCGGGGCCAAGGCCGGAGCCAAGGCTGGAGAGCAAACAGACGACTAATCAGGCTCAGGCGGAGGCGGCGGTGGTGGCGGCGACAGGCGGACGGCCATCGAGCGGAGGTCGGCGATGAAGGCGAAGATGGCGTCCCGGTCCCGAGGGCGGCTAAGCGGCCGCCAGAGCTGCAAGTAACCAGACAGTTTGAAGAGAGCGTCAGTAGATCGTCGAAGAGGGGAGCGCTGAATCACAAGCTTATTGCGAATAGTCCAGAGCGTCCACGCGAGGGCCCCAATCTCAAGCCACCTACTGTGGCGAGAGGACAGCGGGGAGGCCTGTTGTAACACCCCGGATGTAACTTTCCATATTTGTAACTCCAACTCTTGCCATTTTCGGCTATGTGTTATGATATTCCCTTCGTGGTCAGGTTTTGTCTCTCGTTTTTGCATTTTGTTCATGTCATGCATCTCATATCATGTCATCATGTGCATCTCATTTGCATACGTGTTCGTCTCATGCATCCGAGCATTTTCCCCGTTCTCCGTTTTGCAATCCGACACTCCCACATGCACCGGCGCACCCCTCTTGTCTTTTTTCGTGAGCGGGTGTCAAACGTTCTCGGAATGGACCGAGGTTTGCCAAGTGGCCTTGGTATAACACCGGTAGACCACCTGTCAAGTTTCGTTCCATTTGGAGGTCGTTTGGTGCTCCAACGGTTAACCGGGTAACCGCAAAGTCTTTTTGTGTGTTGCAGAAAAACCCTCTCCAAATAGTCCAATAACCCATCTAAGTCACCTCCATGCTCTCGGCCGTTCGATCACGATCGTGTGGGCGAAAACCGCACTCCATTTGGAGTCTCCTAGCTCCCTCTACCTATAAATAGGTGAGCCTCCCCGAAATCCCGCAGTCCAAAAAAACCCTAGATCCGTCCCTCCGCGCGCCGGACGAATCCCCGCCGCCGCGCCCGGCCAACCGCACGCCGCCACGTCAGCACCGCCGCCACCCACCGCCCGCGGCCCGGCGAGCCCGAGGAGGGCCCGCCCGAGCCCGTACGCCGACCCCCGCGCGCGCCTCCGTCTCCTCCCGCGGACCCCGCGCCTCCGCCGCCGCCCGCCTCCGCCGGCGCCGCCCGAGTTCGCCGCCATCGCCGCCTCCCGCCGTCCTCCGCAGGTCACCGCGGCCGCCCGAGCCCGAGCGCGCCCGGCGCCCCGCCGCCCGCGCCGCCGCCTCCCTCGCCGACGTCCGGCGCCTCCCGAGCTCCTCCGCCGCGCCTCGCCCTCTTCTTCTCCGGCGCCGAGCTACGGCCGCCTCCTCTCCCGCGCTGATCCGCGCCGAACCCTCCAGATCTAAACGAGAGGTTGACTTTTTCCTCCCCCGAATTTCTGCAAGTCCCGAAATGTATTGCATTATGTTGCCATGTTCTCTGCATCATAACTCCGTGTAAATAGCTCCGTTTCGTGCGTGTAATATATCGAAATGTTTATCTCGAGATGCTCTACATTTTGTTCCATTGTGCCCTGCTCGTTTGAGTCCATCTTGATGCCCAAAACTCTGGTGCAAGAGTGCTATATGATGTTTACTGCTGTTACTTATCAGAACTTGGTGTTTTGTTATTTTTGTTGCAATTGATGTGTGCATCTTATGGGCATGAGATCTACAGGTGTTTTGATCTATGCCATGCAATATTACAGATGTGTATGCCATGTATTTTTGTGATCTATGTGGTGACTAGCACAATCATGCAAACTAGGCTTCGTGATGTTTCTGTTTTCAGGGATTTAGAATTTTGCTGTCTGTGACTGCTGTTATTTTTTTTGCCATGTATTCATGTGTCTACAGAGAGATCCATGCTTTTTTTTGGAATGTTCAGTAAGGGTGTTTTGTAGATATGGTTATGCTTTATCCATCCATGCCCCTGTTTGCAATTATGGAGTGTCCTAACATGTCTTAATCTTGCTCTACTTTTGCTATAAAATGTTCCTAGCAGATTGTTAACATGATATTCAATTTTGCCAAAGTTGTTGTAGTTGATCCATACATGCTATGAACTTGATCTTGCCATGGTTAGCTTCATAAACATGCCTTATTGCTGTAGGTATGCTTGTTTTGTCATGCATTGCTTTGTGATGAGTGAATCAAGCTCACCAAGATGCCCTCATAATTTCTGTTACTGCCATGCTCTGTTTTCTGCTAAGTCTGAAACCTGTTAACGAAACTTGCTATGTTTACATGGGTGCCATCATATCTTCTGATCCTTTTTGGCTCATGGTCATTAAGGGACTTTTATTCTATGCATTTATTAGATTCATGCCATGCCTTGTTTTGCTATGATAAGTTCCTGTAGCATATGTTTTGCTTGCTCTGAACATTGCTACCTGATGCTGTTTCATACATGTCCAGTATTTTCTCTAAGTCTGTTAAACTGATATCTTTTGCACTTTTTCCATGCTTGTTTGAACCTGTTATGCTGTGATCTAGCCATAGCTCAGTGTTCATCTTTTGTCAAGCATCTCCTGTAGATTACTTCCATATGCTTTGTTGCTATGTTGGGGTGCTGTAGCATAGTTACTTGATGTATTCTAAGTGCTAGCATGCTGTTAATCGCAGATTCGTGTCATTCTTGTTTTGCTTGCCATTTGCAAACCGTGCATCCGTTTTCGGTGATCTTTATATCGATTTCGACCGAAATCATCTCACCTTTCCAGTGGCATACTTGGTTTGCCAAGTTACTGCCTTTTTCATCCTTTTTTCTTCCGGAGCACGCATATGCATCGCATATCACATCTCGCATATCATGCATGTTTTGCATCATGTTGCTTGTGCATTTCCCGTGATTGATTGTGGTTCCGTTCCTTGTGTTCTTGCTGTGGGTAGAGCCGGGAGACGAGTTCGTGAACGAGGAACCTATTGAGTACGCTTACGAGGATCAAGCTTTCGACAACTCTGAGAACCTTGCAGGCAAGATGACCATACCCTCGATATCACTTCTATCTTTGCTTTGCTAGTTGTTCGTTCTATTGCCATGCTGCGCTACCTACCACTTGCTATATCATGCCTCCCAGATTGCCATGTCAAGCCTCTAACCATCCTTTCCTAGCAAACCGTTGTTTGGCTAAGTTACCGCTTTTGCTCAGCCCTTCTTATAGCGTTGCTAGTTGCAGGTGAAGTTGAAGTTGGTTCCATGTTGGAACATGGATATTTTGGATATCACAATATCTCTTATTTAATTAATGCATCTATATATTTGGTAAAGGGTGGAAGGCTCGGCCTTATGCCTGGTGTTTTGTTCCACTCTTGCCGCCCTAGTTTCCGTCATACCGGTATTATGTTCCTTGAGTTTGCGTTCCTTACGCGGTTGGGTGATTTATGGGACCCCCTTGACAGTTCGCCTTGAATAAAACTCCTCCAGCAAGGCCCAACCTTGGTTTTACCATTTGCCACCTAAGCCTTTTTCCCTTGGGTTTTCGCGAGCCCGAGGGTCATCTTTATTTAAACCCCCGGGCCAGTGTTCCTCTGAGTGCTGGTCCAAACTAGAGCCACTTGCAGCGCCACCTTGGGGAAACTCGAGGGCTGGTTTTAGTTGTACGTAGTGTTCATCCGGTGTGCCCTGAGAACGAGATATGTGCAGCTCCTATCGGGATTTGTCGGCACATCGGGCGGCTTTGCTGGTCTTGTTTTACCATTGTCGAAATGTCTTGTAAACCGGGATTCCGAGACTGATCGGGTCTTCCCGGGAGAAGGTTTATCCTTCGTTGACCGTGAGAGCTTATAATGGGCTAAGTTGGGACACCCCTGCAGGGTATTATCTTTCGAAAGCCGTGCCCGCGGTTATGAGGCAGATGGGAATTTGTTAATGTCCGGTTGTAGAGAACTTGACACTTGACTTAATTAAAATACATCAACCGTGTGTGTAGCCGTGATGGTCTCTTCTCGGCGGAGTCCGGGAAGTGAACACGGTTTGAGTTATGCATGAACGTAAGTAGTTTCAGGATCACTTCTTGATCATTTCTAGCTTCGCGACCGTTGCGTTGCTTCTCTTCTCGCTCTCATTTGCGTATGTTAGCCACCATATATGCTTAGTGCCTGCTGCAGCTCCACCTCATTACACCATCCTTTCCTATAAGCTTAAATAGTCTTGATCTCGCGGGTGTGAGATTGCTGAGTCCTCGTGACTCACAGATTCTACCAAAACAGTTGCAGGTGCCGACGATGCCAGTGCAGATGACGCAACCGAGCTCAAGTGGGAGTTCGACGAGGAACGTGGTCGTTACTATGTTTCGTTTCCTGATGATCAGTAGTGGAGCCCAGTTGGGACGATCGGGGATCTAGCATTTGGGGTTATCTTATTTTCATTTGGATTTGACCGTAGTCGGTCTATGTGTGGATTTTGGATGATGTATGAATTATTTATGTATTGTGTGAAGTGGCGATTGTAAGCCAACTCTCGTTATCCCATTCTTGTTCATTACATGGGATTGTGTGAAGATGACCCTTCTTGCGACAAACCACAATGCGGTTATGCCTCTAAGTCGTGCCTCGACACGTGGGAGATATAGCCGCATCGTGGGCGTTACAAGTTGGTAATCAGAGCCATCCCCGACTTAGGAGCCCCCTGCTTGATCGAATCGCTGGCGTTGTTGAGTCTAGAACAAAAATGTTTTGAGTCTTAGGATTATATATATCGGAGAGTAGGATTCTTTTTACTCCTCAGTCCCTTCGTCGCTCTGGTGAGGCCTCCTGACGTAGAAGTTTTGACTCTTCTCTCCTCAAATTTCACTAAAAATTTTTAGGATCACGCGGGTATCTTGGAATCGTTCCGATGGTTTTGTGACGAGAACATTGTTCTTGGTGCCTCCTGACATTTAGGGGTTGTGGCAGTGTCCCGGGGAGTTGAGCTCCGAGGTGTTGTCGTCACAATTTTATCGTTGCAGTTCTGGAATACCTGAGTTTCGCCGACATCGAAAATCTCTTTTATGCAGTTGTTGGTGAGATCACCTCGACGCCACCCAGTACTGGGGCGGGAGTTCGGGAGTATTGCCATAACTCGTATAACGGATGCTTTTCGAAGGTTGAGGTACACGATTTCCGAAGGTTTCTTGGTTATGTGTTGACGGATGGATACAGCTGGATCTAGGGATTGCTAGTTTGGGTGATATATTTTGTGTCCCCTGTATCCCCAACACCAGATTGCATAACCAGAAAGTTTCGGGAGTTTATAGGTGGGATTCAAGTAGCTCTTAGCATTTCTTCCCGCAGATATTTGGTTTGTGATTGGGTAATCCTTACCACTTATTTGTTCCACTCGTACCTTTTTATTTTATTCATCAATCCTTTATCAAGTGGCTTCTCACCTTAATGGAAGTGTGATGATTTACTATGGAATTCATTCGTTCATCCTCGTTCGAATGTTTATTGTGAAGACTATATGTTGCAATTTCTATCCGTTGATTCAACTTGTCTATTTGTCTATCAAGATGCTAACGGATGTCACCCTCTCCAGGATGGCTCCGCCAACGCGTCAGAATCCGGAACGCAATGAGGGGAGTCAGGCGAACCCTCCGCCACCACCTCCGCCTCCGGAGGCATGGCAAGCTATCATGGCAGCCACCAACGCCAATGCTCAGATGATTTTGCAACTCTTGCAAGAACGCACCCAAGGGCAAGGCAATCAAGGAAATCAAGGCCAAGGCAACAATCAGCCTCACTTCGCTACCCTCAACCAGTTCCTCGCAAATCAGCCAAGTCTTTCAGCTACTGTGCCGAGGCCACAGACGCCGATGATTGGCTCGTGGACATCAACAAGCATTTTGAATGTAGCAATGTCAGGCCTGAGGACTTTGTCAAGTTCGCTTCTTTTCAACTCAAGGATCAAGCTGCCGAGTGGTATCAACAATACAAAGATTCCAGAGGAGGTCGTGTGATTACCTGGGATGATTTCCGCCGAGACTTCAAAGCTCACCACATTCCACAAAGTGTTGTTGAGAGCAAGCGTGAGGAGTTCCGCAATCTCAAGCAAGGCAGCATGTCCGTGTATCAATACAATACTCAGTTTCAGAAACTCGCTCGCTTCGCTAAGCAAGACGTTCCTGATGAAAAGAGCATGATCTATCAATTCAGAGGTGGCCTCAGAGAAGATCTGCAATTACCTCTCGTGCTTTTTGAGCCGACCAAGTATGATGATTTCTACAATATGGCTCTGAAGCAAGAGGCTGCTCAGCTCAAGTGTGAGGCTTCTAAGAAGAGAGTCAGGGACGCAGTTCAGTCTTCTTCTTCCTCACTAGTGGCTGCTAAGCAACAGAAGTTCTGGTTGCCTCCTCCTCCTCCGTTTCGTCAGCCTTTCCAGCAGAAGAACAAAGGTGGCCATGGATCTTCCCACCCACCCAACCCTGGCTATCAGAACAAGTCTCAGAATCAAGCTCCAAAGTCGAATTCTCCTTACCATCGTCCACTCTCAGAGGTGACTTGCAACAAGTGTCAGCAGAAAGGTCACTATGCTAAGAAGTGCTTCAACCAAAGGCGCCTTCCGCCTCCTCCTCCTGTGAGATCTTCCAGCAATGCAGTGGTCAAGCATAATCCCAAGTCTGCTAAGGTGAACATGATGAACGCAGCTCAAGCGGAGGAATCTACTGATGTGATAATGGGTAATCTCTCAGTTAATGATATTCCTGCAAAAGTCTTATTTGATACTGGTGCATCTCTTTCTTTCATTTCAAGACCTTTTGTTGCCAAGCATGAGTTTGTGAAGGAAAAGATTCCTATCCCGTTGAAGATTGTGTTTCCGGGTAAGCAAATGACATCTAATAATTGTGTCCCGGATGTTTCCATCAAGATGGGAAACTATAAATTTCTGTCTAAACCAATTGTTCTTGGTGACTCGGATATTGATATTATTCTCGGGATGGACTGGCTTTCTAAGCACAAGGCTCAACTCGATTGTGCTGCGAGGGAAATTCAATTGACACACTCTTCTGAGGATGTTATCATCTATGCCGCTCGTGATGAAACCATTCGGTTGTTTTCTCTCAATGAGAAGGGCGAGTTGAATGCTATTTCTCAAATTCCAGTCGTTTGTGAGTACCAAGATGTCTTTCCAGAAGAGCTTCCGGGTATGCCTCCTCACCGGCCAGTTGAGTTCGTTATCGATCTAGAGCCCGGCACTGAACCCGTTTGCAAGCGTCCTTACAAGCTTGGACCCAAGGAGCTGAAAGAATTGAAGAAAGAGCTCGATGAACAAGAGCGTCTGGGTTTGATCAGACCGAGTTCATCTCCGTGGGGTTGTGGTGTTCTTTTTGTCCAGAAGAAGGATGGCACGGACAGACTTTGTGTCGACTACCGTCCATTGAACAAGAAGACAATTAAGAACAAGTATCCACTTCCCAACATCAATGAGCTATTCGAGCAACTCAAGGGCGCTAAAGTATTCTCCAAGCTTGACCTTCGTATGGGTTATCATCAGATTCGCATTCGTGAAGAAGATATTCCCAAGACAACATTCAGAACAAGTTTTGGTTCTTATGAATATACTGTCATGTCTTTCGGCCTTGTCAATGCTCCTCCAACATTCTCTCGGATGATGAATTTCATCTTCAACCCCTATACCAATGAATTCGTCCTGGTGTATCTCGATGATATCTTGGTCTTCTCCAAGAATAAGAAGGATCATGCCAAACATTTGCGATTGGTGCTTGACAAGCTCAGAGAGTATCAATTCTATGCGAAGTTTTCCAAATGTGAGTTTTGGCTCGATGAAGTTCTTTACCTTGGTCATATCATCTCTGCCAAGGGCATCGCTGTTAATCCCGAGAAGGTGTCTGCAATTGTGAATTGGGAACCTCCTCAGAATGTCAAGCAGCTTCGCAGTTTTCTTGGTCTTGCAAGCTATTGCCGAAGATTCGTTGAGAATTTCTCTAAGATTGCAAAGCCTCTTTCCAACCTCCTCCAGAAGCATGTGAAGTATGTCTGGTCTCCTGAGTGTGACGTTGCTTTCAACACTCTCAAAGAGAAACTCGTCACAGCTCCTGTCTTAACTCCTCCTGACGAATCCAAGCCATTCGAAGTTTTCTGTGATGCTTCTCTTCAAGGTCTCGGTGCTGTGTTAATGCAAGAGAAGAAAGTTGTGGCCTATACCTCTCGTCAGTTGAAGCCCAACGAAAAGAACTACCCCACTCACGATCTTGAGTTGGCGGCAGTTGTCCATGCATTAATAACATGGAGACATCTCTTGTTGGGAAGAAAAGTGGACATATTCACCGATCACAAGAGTCTCAAGTACATCTTCACTCAGCCCAACCTCAACCTCAGGCAAACTCGATGGGTCGAAATGATTCAAGAGTACAATCCGAGTATTGAATATACTCCAGGCAAAGCCAATGTCATTGCAGATGCTTTGAGCAGGAAGGCTTATTGCAACAGCTTAATTCTCAAGCCATTCCAACCGGATCTTTGTGAAGCTTTCCGCAAGCTGAATCTCCAAGTTGTTCCTCAAGGCTTTCTTGCCAACCTCATAGTCTCTCCTACTTTGGAAGATCAAATTCGTGAGGCACAACTCCTGGATACCATGGTGAAGAAGGTGAAACGTGGTATTGACAAGGGTCTTTCCAAATACAAGTGCTATCGCATTGATGACAGAGACACTTTATTCTTCGAGGACCGGATTGTGGTTCCTAAAGGTGATCTAAGGAAAGTCATTATGAACGAGGCGCACAATTCTCTTCTTTCCATTCATCCTGGAAGTACGAAGATGTACCATGACCTCAAGCAGTCGTATTGGTGGACTCGAATGAAGCGAGAAATCGCTCAATTCGTGAATGAATGTGATGTCTGTCGAAGGGTGAAAGCAGAACACCAACGACCAGCTGGTCTCCTCCAACCTCTTGCTATCCCAGAATGGAAGTTTGATCATATCGAAATGGACTTCGTGACTGGATTTCCCAAGTCCAAGCGCAGAAATGATGCTATCTTCGTTGTCATCGACAAGCTTACTAAAGTGGCTCATTTCCTTCCAATCAAAGAATCTATCACAACAGCTCAGTTGGCAGAGCTATACACCTCCAGAATTGTCTCCTTGCACGGCATTCCACAATTGATATCTTCAGATCATGGAAGCATCTTCACTTCTAAGTTCTGGGACTCCTTTCAGAAGGCCATGGGCACCAACATTCGCTTCAGCACAGCTTTCCATCCTCAAACTAGTGGCCAAGTCGAGCGAGTAAATCAAATCCTTGAAGATATGCTCAGGGCTTGTGTCATTTCATTTGGCATGAAGTGGGAAGATTGTCTTCTATATGCCGAGTTCTCCTACAACAACAGCTTCCAAGCGAGTTCGGGCAAGGCCCCACTCGAAATCCTCTATGGCAGGAAGTGCCGTACTCCTCTCAATTGGTCAGAGACTAGTGAACGCCAACTTCTTAGCAATGACTTAATCACAGAGGCTGAAGAAATGTGTAAAGTCATCCGTGAAAATCTCAAAGCCGCGCAATCGCGCCAGAAGAGTTACTATGATAGCAAGCACCGTGATGTGGCTTTCGAGATCGGAGACCATGTCTACCTCCACGTCTCTCCAATGAAAGGCACTCGTCGCTTCGGTATCAAAGGGAAGCTTTCCCCTAGATACGTGGGTCCTTTTCAAGATCATTGGCAAAAGAGGCGACCTCGCCTATCAACTTGAGCTTCCCTCCAACTTCGCGAACGTGCACGATGTGTTCCATGTGTCACAGCTTCGCAAGTGCTTCAAGACTCCTGAGCGCACCATCAACTTCGAAGAGATTGATCTCCAAGAAGATCTCTCTTATCATGAGCACCCCGTTGCTATTCTTGAAGAAACTGAGCGTAAGACTCGCAACAAGTCAATCAAATTCCTGAAAGTGAAGTGGTCGCACCATTCCGACCGAGAAGCCACCTGGGAACGCGAGGACCACCTCCGTTCTGAATATCCGGAGTTCTTTCAGTCCTAGATCTCGGGATGAGATCCTCTCGTAGTGGTGGAGTGTTGTAACACCCCGGATGTAACTTTCCATATTTGTAACTCCAACTCTTGCCATTTTTAGCTATGTGTTATGATATTCCCTTCGTGGTCGGGTTTTGTCTCTCGTTTTGCATTTTGTTCATGTCATGCATCTCATATCATGTCATCATGTGCATCTCATTTGCATACATGTTCGTCTCATGCATCAGAGCATTTTCCCCGTTGTCCGTTTTGCAATCCGACACTCCCACATGCACCGGCGCACCCCTCTTGTCTTTTTTCGTGAGCGGGTGCCAAACATTCTCGGAATGGACCGAGGTTTGCCAAGTGGCCTTGGTATAACACCGGTAGACCACCTGTCAAGTTTCGTTCCATTTGGAGGTCGTTTGGTGCTCCAACAGTTAACCGGGTAACCGCAAAGTCCTTTTGTGTGTTGCAGCAAAACCCCCATCCAAACAGTCCAATAACCCATCTAAGTCACCTCCATGCTCTCGGTCGTTCGATCACGATCGTGTGGACGAAAACCGCACTCCATTTGGAGTCTCCTAGCTCCCTCTACCTATAAATAGGTGAGCCTCCTCGAAATCCCGCAGTCCAAAAAAACCCTACATCCGTCCCTCCGCGCGCCGGAGGAATCCCCGCCGCCGCGCCCGGCCAACCGCGCGCCGCCACGTCAGCACCGCCGCCACCCACTGCCCGCGGGCCGGCGAGCCCGAGGAGGGCCCGCCCGAGCCCGTACGCTGACCCCCCGCGCGCCTCCGTCTCCTCCCGCGGACCTCGTGCCTCCGCCGCCGCCCGCCTCCGCCGGCGTCGCACGAGTTCGCCGCCATCGCCGCCTCCCGCCGTCCTCCGCAGGTCGCCGCGGCCGCCTGCGCCCGAGCGCGCCCGACGCCCCGCCGCCCCCGCCGCCGCCTCCCTCGCCGACGTCCGGCGCCTCCCGAGCTCCTCCGCCGCGCCTCGCCCTCTTCTTCTCCGGCCCCGAGCTCTGGCCGCCTCCTCTCCCGCGCCGATCCGTGCCGAACCCTCCAGATCTAAACGAGAGGTTGACTTTTTCCTCCCCCGAATTTCTCTGTCCCGAAATGTTTTGCATTATGTTGCCATGTTCTCTGCATCATAACTCCGTGTAAATAGCTCCGTTTCATGCGTGTAATATATTAAAATGTTCGTCTCGAGATGCTCTTCATTTTGTTCCAGTGTTCCCTGCTCGTTTGAGTCAAGCTTGATGCCCAAAACTCTGGTGCAAGAGTGCTATATGATGTTTACCGCTGTTACTTATCAGAACTTGGTGTTTTGTTATTTTTGTTGCAATTGATGTGTGCATCTTATGGGCATGAGCTCTACAGGTGTTTTGATCTATGCCATGCCATATTATAGAGGTGTATGCCATGTATTTTTGTGATCTATGTGGTGACTAGCACAAGCATGCAAACTAGGCTTCATGATGTTTCTGTTTTCAGGGACTTAGAATTTTGCTAAGTCTGTGACTGCTATTATTTTGTTGCCATGTATCCATGTGTCTACAGAGAGATCCATGCTTTTTTTGGGAATGTTCAGTAAGGATGTTTTGTAGATATGATTATGCTTTATCCATAAATGCCCCTGTTTGCAATTATGGAGTGTCCTAGCATGTCTTAATCTTGCTCTACTTTTGCTATAAAATGTTCCTGGCAGATTGTTAACATGATATTCAATTTTGCCAAGGTTGTTGTAGTTGATCCATACATGCTATGAACTTGATATTGCCATGGTTAGCTTCATAAACATGCCATATTGCTGTAGGTATGCTTGTTTTATCATGCATTGCTTTGTGATGAGTGAATCAAGCTCACCAAGATGCCCTCATAATTTCTGTTACTGCCATGCTCTGTTTTCTGCCAAGTCTGAAACCTGTTAACGAAACTTGCTATGTTTACATGGGTGCCATCATATCTTCTGTTCCTTTTTGGCTCATGGTCAGTAAGGGACTTTTATTCTATGCATTTAGTATATTCATGACATGTCTTGTTTTGCTATGATAAGTTCCTGTAACATGTGTTTTGCTTGCTCTGAACATTGCTAGCTGATGCTGTTTCAGCCATGTCCAGTATTTTCTCTAAGTCTGTTAAACTGATATCTTTTGCACTTTTGCCATGCTTGTTTGAACCTGTTATGCTGTGATCTAGCCGTAGATCAGTGTTCATCTTTTGTCAAGCATCTCTTGTAGATTACTGCTATATGCTTTGTTGCTATGTTGGGGTGCTGTAGCATAGTTACTTGATGTATTCTAAGTGCTATCATGCTGTTAATCGCAGATTCGTGTCATTCTTGTTTTGCTTGCCATTTGCAAACCGTGCATCTGTTTCCGGTGATCTTTATATCGATTTCGACCGAAATCATCTCATATTCCAGTGTCATACTTGGTTTGCCAAGTTACTGCCTTGTTCATCCTTTTTCTTCCGGAGCACGCATATGCATCGCATATCACATCTCGCATATCATGCATGTTTTGCATCATGTTGCTTGTGCATTTCCCGTGATTGATTGTGGTTCCGTTGCTTGTATTCTTGCTGTGGGTAGAGCTGGGAGACGAGTTCGTGAACGAGGAACCTGTTGAGTACGCTTACGAGGATCATGCTTTCGACAACTCTGAGAACCTTGCAGGCAAGATGACCATACCCTCGATATCACTTCTATCTTTGCTTTGCTAGTTGTTCGTTCTATTGCCATGCTGCGCTACCTACCACTTTCTATATCATGCCTCCCATATTGCCATGTCAAGCCTCTAACCATCTTTTCCTAGCAAACCGTTGTTTAGCTAAGTTACCGCTTTTGCTCAGCCCTTCTTATAGCGTTGTTAGTTGCAGGTGAAGTTGAAGTTGGTTCCATGTTGGAACATGGATATTTTGGTTTATCACAATATCTCTTATTTAATTAATGCATCTATATATTTGGTAAAGGGTGGAAGGCTCGGCCTTATGCCTGGTGTTTTGTTCCACTCTTGCCGCCCTAGTTTCCGCCATACCGGTATTATGTTCCTTGAGTTTGCGTTCCTTACGCGGTTGGGTGATTTATGGGACCCCCTTGACAGTTTGCCTTGAATAAAACTCCTCCAGCAAGGCCCAACCTTGGTTTTACCATTTGCCACCTAAGCCTTTTTCCCTTGGGTTTTCGCGAGCCCGAGGGTCATCTTTATTTAAACCCCCGGGCCAGTGTTCCTCTGAGTGCTGGTCCAAACTAGAGCCACTTGCAGCGCCACCATGGGGAAACTCGAGGGCTGGTTTTAGTTGTATGTAGTGTTCATCCGGTGTGCCCTGAGAACGAGATATGTGCAGCTCCTATCGAGATTTGTCGGCACATCGGGCGGCTTTGCTGGTCTTGTTTTACCATTGTCGAAATGTCTTGTAAACCAGGATTCCGAGACTGATCGGGTCTTCCCGGGAGAAGGTTTATCCTTCGTTGACCGTGAGAGCTTATAATGGGCTAAGTTGGGACACCCCTACAGGGTATTACCTTCCGAAAGCCGTGCCCGTGGTTATGAGGCAGATGGGAATTTGTTAATGTCCGGTTGTAGAGAACTTGACACTTGACTTAATTAAAATACATCAACTGTGTGTGTAGCCGTGATGGTCTCTTCTCGGCAAAGTCCGGGAAGTGAACACGGTTTGAGTTATGCATGAACGTAAGTAGTTTCAGGATCACTTCTTGATCATTTCTAGCTTCGCGACCGTTGCGTTGCTTCTCTTCTCGCTCTCATTTGCATATGTTAGCCACCATATATGCTTAGTGCCTGCTGCAGCTCCACCTCATTACACCATCCTTTCCTATAAGCTTAAATAGTCATGATCTCGCGGGTGTGAGATTGCTGAGTCCTCGTGACTCACAGATTCTACCAAAACAGTTGCAGGTGCCGACGATGCCAGTGCAGATGACGCAACCGAGCTCAAGTGGGAGTTCGATGAGGAACATGGTCGTTACTATGTTTCGTTGCCTGATGATCAGTAGTGGAGCCCAGCTGGGGACGATCGGGGATCTAGCATTTGGGGTTATCTTATTTTCATTTGGATTTTGACCGTAGTCGATCTATGTGTGGATTTTGGTTTATGTATGAATTATTTATGTATTGTGTGAAGTGGCGATTGTAAGCCAACTCTCGTTATCCCATTCTTGTTCATTACATGGGATTGTGTGAAGATGACCCTTCTTGCGACAAAGCCACAATGCGGTTATGCCTCTAAGTCGTGCCTCGACACGTGGGAGATATAGCCGCATCATGGGCGTTACACCTGTAGCTCGGTGAAGAGGTCAGGGAAGTTGGAGTGGCACCAATCCCCACCAACCGCCTCTCTAAAGCAGCTCCACACGAACTGAGCAGACACGCATGAGAAGAATATGTGGTTCGAGTCTTCGGGGGTATCACATAGAGGGCAGAGGCCAGAGCCCAGGCCATTGCGCTTGCGGACCTCAACTCCAGACGGCAGCCGGCCACGGATCCATTGCCACATGAAGATCCAGATTTTAAGGGGCAGGCGAATGGACCATACCGCCTGGAGGGGCGGCGGGGCGGAGGATGGGGCGATAGCCGTGTAAAGGAACTTGGTGGAGAATTGACCTGAAGGCTCATGGCGCCACCGAACCTCATCCGGGCCAGCATCGACAGCCGGCTCATGGAGAGCAATACAATCAAGAAGCTCATGCCAGGCGGCCACTTCCGGGGGCCCAAATGGCCTCCGGAACGCGAGGCGCCCTAAGTCAATGAGGGCCTCCTTCTTTTTGTTCTTATTGATCTCCTTCTTTTTGTTCTTATTGATCTCCTTCTTTGCACAAATGAATCAATCGTCGTCATTGCGCTTATTGATCTCCTTCTTTTTGTTGATGAACCACTTCTTGCAATCGTCATCCGTGAGGCTAGTGTTATCCAACATGATCCCTCACTCCTTCATGATCCTCGCTAGCCCTACCTTCTCTTTCCCAATCTCAATTATCTCATGTGTCTTCGCCTTCCCAAGCTCAATGCCATTTGTCCATCTTCTCCATGTCTATCCTCTTCCTCTCAATGATAATCCTTTCTCGCACCCTCTCCCTTTGCACATTCAAGAAGAGCATGTACCTCTCTTCTTTCTTTTCCTTCCCTTTCTCCTCCATTTTATTGTAACTCTCCTTTTTGCAAAAGATGTTAGTCCATGTGGTAGACATTCTGCTTTGTTGCACGGTCACGCGTGACCCTATCCTTCTCCCACTTTTTCCCCATCAAGCGTGCATTCCTCTTTGGCTTGGTCCCTTGTACGCCTCCTCCACCTTAGTCATCGTCGCCATCCAATAGATTTTATGAGAGCTTGTATCATCATTGTTTTCTTCTTCTTGGCAGGGTTGTTGAGATCTTCAAATAGGGTTGGCCACTTATGATTACCGTTTAACTCCACCCAACAATAGGACATAGTCAATGTCTTCTTCTCAATTTGCTGGTACAAAGTGGCGGTCAATCCCATCTAGCAAGCAAAAAGCATACATCAACATAACGTAACAAAAAAAGCAAACAAGAAAGATGATGACCAATGTGAAGCAAACAAAACTTGCATGGAGTGGGGAGAGGAGATGTCGGTGGACGATGAGAGCGAGATCTGGAGGTAGAGGGGAATGCGAAGATGGTAGAGGGAGATAGATAGGATGAAGAGAATACATATATTTTCAACATGAGAGATCGATGACCCGCAAGTATAGAGGATCACGACAGTCTTCGAGGGTAGTATTTCACCCAAATTTATTGATTCGACACAAGGGGGGCCAATGAATATTTATGAGCCTTAGCAGTTGAGTTTTCAATTCAACCACACCTGGAAAGTAATTTCTCTGCAGCAAAGTGTTTTGTACCATAATAGTATGATAGTTTGATAGTAGCGGTAATAGTAGCAATAGTAACGGTAACAGTAGCAATAGTAACGGTAAAAGTAGCAGTTTTGTAGTGATTGTAACAACAACAACAACAACAGTAGTAGCTTAGCAAAGACCATATGAGCAAAGCATAGGCATTGGATCAACGATGGATATTTGTCTGGATGACATTCATCATGTAACAGTCACAACCTAGAGCGACACACAATAGCTCCAATTCATCAACTCAATGTAGGCATGTATTCCGTATATAGTCATACATGCTTATAATAATAACTTGCATGACATCTTTTGTCCTAACCTCCCGTGGCAGCGGGGTCCATAAGGAAATTTGAGGGATATTAAGGCCTCCTTTTAATAGATAGCCATAACAAAGCATTAACACGTGGTGAATACATGAACTCCTAGAATTACAGTGATCCCCGGAGAGTATCCCAATTATTGGCACCTTGGGGTCTACGGATCAGAATAATAACAAGTGCATACAACTAGCAGATAGGATCAAGAACTCATATATATTGATGATAACATAGAGGGTTCAGATCTGAAATCATGGCACTCGGGCCTATAGTGACAAGCATTAAGCATAGCAAAGTCATAACAACATCAATCTCAGAACATAGAGGATACTAGGGATCAAGCCCTAACAAATTGACTCAATCACATGAAAAATCTGATCCAGTTCCATCACTGTCCAGCAAGCCTATGAAGGTGTAAGTGCATCTAGTGCCCCTTAGTGGGTTTGGAGTATTGAAGACAAATGGGTTAAGGGACTAATGTGTTTGAGAGTGTACATAGGAGTTATAGTCCCTGAAGATTTGGTTTAACCGAAGAAAGATGACCCCTAAAAATGTATTTTCTTCATGTGAAGAATTTGGTGCGACCATTGATGAAATGGAAGTGAAGATTTGGAACCTTGACGACTTTTGTTTTCGTAGTTTCTTTCTTCTTATTTGAGTCATAGGAAACACCGTACTGTTAAAGGGGGTCTAGGTGATACATAAATCGTATTTCCGAAGTGATGCTCAAACCAATACACAACCTACCGCTTCGAGTGAAGCCTTTGGATATCTTCGGTAGAGCTAACAAATTTGCTAGCGATAGAGACACAGTTCTTCTGGTCGTGGATGAATTTGGTCTGACTGAGGAGTTATGATTTTGCCAGTGCGAACTGCCTACCTTGAGGAAATTGAGTGCCCCAACGAATTTGAGAGTCCAAATTCTGATCATTGCTGCGGAGAGTGCGAGCTGTCGAGTGGATCCTTATCCTCAGTCATGTCCTAAGGGGCATTTATGAAAATTCATGTTGGGTTGCCCCTGGCTATAAATAGCCCCCACCACAACCACTTGTTGGTTGGTTGCTCTAGAATGAGATTGACACTTGTCATTTCAGAGCAATCCTTCCTCTGACTACTTTGTGAGAAACCCAAGTGAGAAAAAACCCAACGAGAGCCAAAGTGATTGAACATCACTGAAGAGTTTGATTTGTGTGATCCTACGCCTATTACCTTTGAAGAGTGTCATTTTTTCAGATGGTTAGGCATCATGTTCTGAGCACCCAAGAGTAATTGTAGCGTGCCGGTGAACAAGTCTGTGAAGGTTTTGGAAGTCTACCTTGAAGAATTACCACGAGTGATTGGGCGAGGTCTGCTATTACCTTAGCTCTAGAGGAATACGGTGAAGACTTAGTGTCTTCAGAGTTCAATCTCAGCCACCTCAACCAGACGTATAGTTGATACAACAACTGGAACTGGTCTACCAAATCATTGTGTCATCATCAAGCCTACCCGGTTTCAAATTCCTCAACCCTTTACTTTGTGTTATTCTACTGCTGAAGAATCTGTGATCTACTTTCTAAAGAATTTGAACTGAAGACTTTCATCATGCTGTTTTTCATTTCTTCAGTTCATCTTCTATATTCCTGAATGCTTGTATGATTGCATGTTCTTCACTTGTATCTTGTATGCATGCTCTATGTTGCTGTGATGAATTAGTCTCGCTCCTGTTTCTATTTCTTCACTCTGATCTTCGTCAAATTCATTAGAGTTTGACGAATTTTTAAAAATCTCCCATTCACCCCCTCTGGGAGTAAACCCACGCTTTCAATTGGTATCAGAGTAAGGTAGTCATTGTTCTGTGTGATTTTGGTTTAACCAGCTGGAGTTTTAGCTATGTCGTCTGCATGTATGATCAAAGTATCCGTTGCGTGCCCCATCTTTGATGGCACGAACTATCCCTATTGGAATGTATGAAAGCGTCTCTTGGCGATGAATAGTGAGTTGTTGACCTTTACTGAACTAGGATTGACTGACCTCTGCAAAATGGCTAGCGCTGATGACATTCGCAGGTACACTCAGCTGGATGCTCGGGACGAAATACATCATCTGTTCTTGTCTGACCAAAGATGAGTTTACCCGCATCAACCATTTGTGCAATGCAAAACTCATTTGGGACAGGATCTCTGACGTCTATGAAGGAGCTTACTCCCGTCAAGGTCCTTGGCTTGTTGAATTCAGGAATTTCCTGAAGTCCGAGGAAATTGATCTTGCTCCAAAAACTTCTGCAACCTGCCTCATGGAAAGAGGCATGAAGGTACTTGAACATCCCTCATATTCCTCTAATGAAGGTGAATCCGTTGAAAATATGACTCCTGGCTACTCTAAAATTGCTAATATCTCTACTAGGCAACAAATTGCTATGAAAGGATTCAAAATCTGCTATACAAAAGTGACCTGTTGAACGATGAAATGGAATGTACTCAGGCTTTTACCGACGATCTCAAATGTCTTCAATCAAAGTATGATGAGCTTGAAAGTTGTCATGTGGCCCTCTCAGCCGAACAAGAGAAGCTGTCCTATGAATTTCATCAAAGGAAGCAAGTTCTCGAGAAACTAAGAGCGTCTCATGATGATCTTCAAAAAGAAAATGATTAATTGCTCGCTCAAGAGATCAGTACCACCCAGGAAGAATTTGTTGCACCTTGCTTCAAATGCCTTGAACATGAAAATGCAAATTCTTTAGCTGAATGTTCAAATGCTTCTGTTTCTGTAATACTCCCTCCGTTCCAGAATATAAGGTGTATTGGTTGCTGTGCAAGTCAACCTTTTAAAGGTTTGACCAAGATAAAATAATAACATCTACAATGCCTAATATATAAAATATGAAACTACATTTTCATGATAGATCAAATGATATAAATTTATTATTGTGGATTGATACGTCTCCAACGTATCTATAATTTTTGATTGTTCCATGCTATTATATTATCTGTTTTGGATGTTTTATATGCATTAATATGTTATTTTATATTATTTTTGGGACTAACCTATTAACACAGAGCCCAGTGCCAGTTTCTGTTTTTTCCTTGTTTTTGAGTTTACAGAAAAGGAATATCAAACGGAGTCCAAATGGAATAAAACTTTTACGATGATTTTTCTTGGACCAGAAGACATCCACGGAGCTTGGAGACGGGGTCAGAAGATGCCCGAGGAGGCCACAAGCCTGCTAGGCGTGCCCCTGGGGGGGGCACTCTGAGGGCTTGTGGGCCCCTCAGGAGTCCTCCAACCCTAATCTTGCACTATAAATTCCCAAATATTCCCAAACCAACAGAAGCATCCACCAAAATACTTTTCCGCCGCCGCAAGCCTCTGTTCCCGTGAGATCCCATCTTGGGGCCTTTTTTGACACCCTGTCGGAGGGGGATTCGATCACGGAGGGCATCTATATCAACCTTGCTGCCCTTCCGATGAAGCGTGAGCAGTTTACCACAGACCTACGGGTCGATAGCTAGTAGCTAGATGGCTTCTTCTTTCTCTTTGATCTTCAATACAATGTTCTCCTCGATGTTCTTGGAGTTCTATCCGATGTAATATTATTTTGCGGTGTGTTTGTCGAGATCCAATGAATTATGGATTTATGATCAGATTATCTATGAATATTATTTGAGTCTTATATGAACTCTTTTATGCATGATTAAATATCTTTGTATTTCTCTTCAAATTATCGGTTTGCTTTGGACAACTAGATTGGTTCTTCTTGCAATGGGAGAGGTGCTTAGTTTTGGGTTCAATCTTGCGGTGTCCTAACCTAGTGACAAAGTAGGGGTAGCGAGGCACGTATTGTATTGTTGCCATCAAGGATAAAAAGATGGGGTTTTCATCATATTGCTTGAGTTTATCCCTCTACATGTCATCTTACTTAAGGCGTTAATACGTTCTTATGAACTTAATACTCTAGATGCATGCTGGATAGCGGTCGATGTGTGGAGTAATAGTAGTAGATGCAGGTAGGAGACGGTCTACTTGACACGGACGTGATGCCTATATTTATAATCATTGCCTTAGATATCGTCATAACTTTGCGCTTTTCTATCAATTGCTTGACAGTAATTGTTTACCCACCGTATGTTTTCTTTCAAGAGAGAAGCCTCTAGAGAAACCTATGGCCCCGGGTCTATTTTGAATCATATATTTTCAGATCTATAAACCAAAACCCCCAAAAATACCTTGCTGCAATTTATTTATATTTACTTTAGTTTGCTCTTTTGTTTATCTTTTATACCTATCTCTTTTAGATCTCACTCTTGTTCGTGACCATGAAGGGATTGACAACCCCTTTTTCGCGTTGAGTGCAAGTGTTTGTTAGTTTGTGCAGGTACATAGATTGGAGACTTGCTTGTGCCCCCTACTGGATTTATACCTTGGTTCTTAACTGACGGAAATACTTATGTCTACTTTGCTGCATCACCCTTTCCTCTTCAAGGGAAAAATCAATGCAAGGTCAAGAAGTTGCAGGAAGAATTTCTAGCGCCGTTGCAGGGGAGGTTCTACATCAAGCCTACCAAGTACCCACCATAAACTCTCATCTCTTGCATTACATTATTTGCCATTTGCCTCTCCCCCACTTCTGAAACATTTTCAGAAAATCACAAAAATATTTGCCTTTTTATTCGCCCTCTTTCCATCTGATCTTTTGTTTGCTTGAATTCATCATCATGTGTGACTTTGGTATGGCAGAAACAGATGATGGCCTAACTCTTAAAATTTGATGAACTGGCAATCTGGATGCTAAAACATCTGTTTTGGGACAAGGGAATTTTATGGGAAAAGAACATATACATGATTTTTTTTAATTGTGTAGGCAATCTGCCTCTGGATGATACTCCCATACTTAAAAGAACTAAAACTTATGCGGAAGCTATTTCAGCACTAGTTCTGAAATTCAGAAGTAGATTTATCTGTACTCATCCTACATTGCAAAGATTGTTTTATGAGTTACCCGTTATAGAAGATCCTAAGGCTAAAAAGATAGCTACCCAAGTTCTTATGAATGAACTTGATCACATAGTACGGGAAGCTAGGGATTTTTTTGATCATTATGGTATGAGCCATGAAAAACCGCCGATAGATGAGATTCTTTACAATAGTGACTATACTTTGAAACATTTGTTTGGAAATAATCAAATTTTTGATGAGAACCTTAAAAAGAAAATCCCTGTTTTAGATATGACCCAACAAATTTTCAACGATGTTAATCAATAGTATTCTTGGATTGTAGCCGGAAATCAAAGGGGATACGTAGATGGGCAGCTTGACGATGCCAAAATTTCTATGGATAATGTGTTCCAAGTTATCTTTGCAAAACCTTCCGACAAGAACACATCTATGGAAAAGAATACCAAAGATTTCAATACCTAGATCTATGTTTTATGCCTAGCTAGGGGCGTTAAACAATAGCGCTTGTTGGGAGGCAACCCGATTTTATTTCTTATGTTTTTGATTTTTGGTTCTGTTTTTCAATAAATACACATTATTACCTCTGTAGTAATTGTGTTTTCGTGTTTTAATTAGTGTTTGAGCCAAGTAAGACCTTTGGGATGATCTATGGTGATAGTTGATTTGATCTTGCTGAAAAACAGAAACTTTTGCGCCCAGTAACAGAACTAATCTGAGCTACTGGAACGTGATAAATTCTTGAATTTTTTACACAAGATTTATATATGAATTTCCTATGTTGTCCTAAATTTTCAGAATTTTTGGAGTTACAAAAGTATACGAAGTTTACAGATTACTACAGACTGTTCTGTTTTTGACAGATTTTGTTTTCTATGTTTTGTATGCTTATTTTGATGAATCTATGAGTAGTATGGGGGGGGGGGTATGAACCATTGAGAAGTTGGAATACAGTAGATATTATACCAATATAAATTTATAATGAGTTCACAACAGTACCTAAAGTGGTGATTCATTTTATTATACTAACGGATCTCATGAGTCTTCTATTGAGTTTTGTGTTGTGAAGTTTTCAAGTTTTGGGAAAAGATTTGATGGACTATGGAATAAGGAGTGGCAAGAGCCTATGCTTGGGGATGCCCAAGGCACCCCAAGGTAATATTCAAGGACAACCAAGCATCTAAGCTTGGGGATGCCCTGGATGGCATCCCCTCTTTCGTCTTCGTTCCATCGGTAAATTTGCTTGAGGCTATATTTTTTTATTCACCACATGATATGTGTTTTGCTTGGAGCGTCTTGTATAATATGAGTCTTTGCTTTTTAGTTTGCCACAATCATCCTTGTGAAGGAAATATGCCCTAGAGGCAATAATAAAGTTGTTATTTCTTCCTTATATCATGATAAATGTTTATTATTCATGCTAGAATTGTATTAACCGGAAACTTAGTACATGTGTGAATACATAGACAAACAGAGTGTCACTAGTATGCCTCTACTTGACTAGCTCATTAATCAAAGATGGCTAAGTTTCCTAGCCATAGACATGAGTTGTCATTTGATGAACGGGATCACATCATTAGAGAATGATGTGATTGACATGACCCATCCGTTAGCTTAGCACTATGATCGTTTAGTTTATTGCTATTGCTTTCTTCATGACTTATACATGTTCCTTTGACCATGAGATTATGCAACTCCCGAATACCGGAGGAACACTTAGTGTGCTATCAAACATCACAATGTAACTGGGTGATTATAAAGATGCTCTACAGGTGTCTTCGATGGTGTTTGTTGAGTTGGCATAGATCGAGATTAGGATTTGTCACTCCGATTGCCGGAGAGGTATCTCTGGGCCCTCTCGGTAATGCACGTCACTATAAGCCTTGCAAGCAATGTAACTAATGAGTTAGTTATGGGATGATGCATTACGGAACGAGTAAAGAGACTTGCCGGTAATGAGATTGAACTAGGTATAGTGATACTGGCGATCGAATCTCGGGCAAGTAACATACCGATGACAAAGGGAACAACGTATGTTGTTATGCGTTTGACCGATAAAGATCTTCGTAGAATATGTGGGAGCCAATATGAGCATCCAGGTTCCGCTATTGGTTATTGACCGGAGATGATTCTCAGTCATGTCTACATAGTTCTCGAACCCGTAGGGTCCGCACGCTTCACGTTCGATGACGATCGGTATTATGAGTTTATGTGTTTTGATGTACCGAAGGTAGTTCGGAGTCCCGGATGAAATCACGGAGATGACGAGGAGTCTCGAAATGGTCGAGACATAAAGATTGATATATTGGAAGACTATATTCGGACACCGGAATAGTTCCGAGGTGCATCGGGTATTTTCTGGAGTACCGGGGGGTTACTGGAACCCCCCGGGGGGATATTGGTTCTCATGGGCCTATTGGTGGAAGAGAGGAGGCAAGCCAAGGTGTGGCACGTGCCCCTAGCCCAAACCGAATTGGACTAGGGGGGCCGGCCCCCCTTTCCTTCTCTCCTCCCTCTCCTTCCCCCTTCTCCTTGTTGGAATAGGAAAGGGGGGGGGGGCAAATCCTACTTGGAGTAGGATTGCCCCCCCATGGCGCGCCTCCTCCCCTTGGCCGGCCTCCTCCTCGCTCCCCCCTTTATATATGTGGGAGGGGGCACCCCAAAGGCACACAAAGTTTCTCTTAGCCATGTGCGGTGCCCCCCTCCACAGAAACACACCTCGGTCATATCGTTGCAGTGCTTAGGCGAAGCCCTGCGCCGGTAACTTCATCATCACCGTCACCACGCTGTCGTGCTGACGAAACTCTCCCTCAGCCTCAGCTAGATCAAGAGTTCGAGGGACGTCATCGAGCTGTACGTGTGCAGATCGCCGAGGTGCCGTGCGTTCGGTACTTGATCGGTTGGATCGCGAAGACGTTCGACTACATCAACCGTGTTACTTAACGCTTCCGCTTTCGGTCTATGAGGGTACGTGGAAACACTCTCCCTGCTCGTTGCTATGCTTCTCCTAGATAGATCTTACGTGATCGTAGGATTTTTTTTGAAATACTACGTTCCCCAACAGTGGCATCCGAGCCAGGTCTATGCGTAGGTGTTATATGCACGAGTAGAACACAAAGAGTTGTGGGCGATAATAGTCATACTGCTCACCAGCATGTCATACTTTGATTCGGCGGTATTGTCGGATCAAGCGGCCCAGACCGACATTACATGACCGCGTTCATGAGACTGGTTCTACCGTCGTGCTTTGCACACAGGTGGCTAATGGGTGTCTGTTTCTCCAACTTTAGTTGAATCGAGTGTGACTACGCCCGGTCCTTGTTGAAGGTTAAAACATCACACTTGACAAAAAATCGTTGTGGTTTTTGATGCGTAGGTAAGAACGGTTCTTGCTAAGCCCGTAGCAGCCAGGTAAAACTTTCAACAACAAAGTAGAGGATGTCTAACTTGTTTTTGTAGGCCTTGCTGTGATGTAATATGGTCAAGACGTGATGATATATAAATTGTTGTATGAGATGATCATGTTTTGTAACAGTTATCGGCAACTGGCAGGAGCCATATGGTTGTCGCTTTATTGTATGAAATGCATTCGCCATGTAATTGCTTTACTTTATCACTAAGCGGTAGCGATAGTCGTAGAAGCAATAGTTGGCGAGACGACAACGATGCTTCGATGGAGATCAAGGTGTCAAGCCGGTGACGATGGTGATCATGACAGTGCTTTGGAGATGGAGATCAAAGGCACAAGATGATGATGGCCATATCATATCACTTATATTGATTGCATGTGATGTTTATCCTTTATGCATCTTATTTTGCTTAGTACAGTGGTAGCATTATAAGATGATCTCTCACTAAATTTCAATGTATAATTAAGTGTTCTCCCTGAGTATGCATCGTTGATACAGTTCGTCGTGCCGAGACACCACGTGATGATCGGGTGTGATAAGCTCTACGTTCACATACAACGGGTGCAAGCCAGTTTTGCACACGCGGAATACTCGGGTTAAACTTGACGAGCCTAGCATATGCAGATATGGCCTCGGAACACTGAGACTGAAAGGTCGAGTGTGAATCATATAGTAGATATGATCAACATATTGATGTTCACCATTGAAAACTACTCCATCTCACGTGATGATCGGACATGGTTTAGTTGATATAGATCACGTGATCACTTAGATGATTAGAGGGATGTCTATCTAAGTGGGAGTTCTTAAGTAATATGATTAATTGGACTTTAATTTATCATGAACTTAGTACCTGATAGTATTTTGCATGTCTATGTTGTTGTAGATAAATGGCCCGTGCTATTGTTCCATTGAATTTTAATGCGTTCCTAGAGAAAGCTAAGTTGAAACATGATGGTAGCAACTACTTAAGGAAATATGCCCTAGAGGCAATAATAAAGTTGTTATTTATATTTCCTTATATCATGATAAATGTTTATTATTCATGCTAGAATTGTATTAACCGGAAACTTAGTACATGTGTGAATACATAGAGAAACAGAGTGTCACTAGTATGCCTCTACTTGACTAGCTCGTTAATCAAAGATGGTTAAGTTTCCTAGCCATGGACAAGAGTTGTCATTTGATGAACGGGATTACATCATTAGAGAATGATGTGATTGACTTGACCCATCCGTTAGCTTAGCACTATAATCGTTTAGTTTATTGCTATTGCTTTCTTCATAACTTATACATGTTCCTATGACTATGAGATTATGCAACTCCCGAATATCGGAGGACACTCAGTGTGCTATCAAACGTCACAACGTAACTGGGTGATTATAAAGATGCTCTACAGGTGTCTCCGATGGTGTTTGTTGAGTTGGCATAGATCGAGATTAGTATTTGTCACTCCGATTGTCGGAGAGGTATCTCTGGGCCCTCTCGGTAATGCACATCACTATAAGTCTTGCAAGCAATGTGACTAATGAGTTAGTTACGAGATGATGCATTACGGAACGAGTAAAGAGACTTGCCGGTAACGAGATTGAACTAGGTATGATGATACCGACGATCGAATCTCGGGCAAGTAACATACCGATGACAAAGGGAACAACGTATGTTGTTATGCGGTTTGACCGATAAAGATCTGCGTAGAATATGTAGGAACCAATATGAGCGTCGAGGTTCCGCTATTGGTTGTTGACCGGAAGTGAGTCTCGGTCATGTCTACATAGTTCTTGAACCCGTAGGGTCGGCACGCTTAACGTTCGATGACGATCGGTATTATGAGTTTATGTGTTTTGATGTACTGAAGGTAGTTTGGAGTCCCGGATGTGATCACGGACATGACGAGGAGTCTCGAAATGGTCGAGACGTAAAGATTGATATATTGGAAGGCTATTTTGGACAACTGAATGGTTTCAGATATGTTCGGGCAATTACCGGAGTACCGGGGGGTTACCGGAACCCCCCGGGGAGTCAATGGGCCTTAATGGGCCATGGTGGGAGAGAGGGGTAGGCGGCCAAGAGGGGGGCGCACCCCCCCAAGCCCAATCCGAATTGGGGAGGGGGCCGCCCCCTTTCCTTCTCTCCTTCTCCCTCTTCCTTCTTCTCCTACTCCAACTAGGGAGGGGGGGGGGGGAAACCTACTCCTACTAGGAGTAGGAATCCCCCTTGGGGCGCGCCATAGAGAGGTCCGGCCCTCCCCTCCTCCACTCCTTTATATACGGGGGAGGGGGGCACCCCATTGACACACAAGTTGACAGTTGTCTTAGCCGTGTGCGGTGCCCCCCTCCATAGATTTCCACCTCGGTCATATCGTTGTAGTGCTTAGGCGAAGCCCTGCGTCGGTAACTTCATCATCACCGTCATCATGCCGTCGTGCTGACGAAACTCTCCCTCGGCCTCAGCTGGATCAAGAGTACGAGGGACGTTGATACGTCTCCAACGTATCTATAATTTATGAAGTATTCATGCCATGTTTACAATAGTTTTATATGATTTTGGTATGATTTGATTAGAACTAACCTGGACTGACGCTATTTTCAGCAGAACTGCGGTGGTGGTGTTTTTGTGCAGAAATAAAAGGTCTCAGAATGCGATGAAAATGAACGGAGAATTTTCTGGAAAATATAAAAAATACTAGAACAAAGAGTTACCGGAGGGGAGGCCCATGGGCCCCACGAGGGTGGAGGGCGGGCCCACCCCCTAGGGCGCGCCCCTGTGCCTCGTGGACTTCCCGTGGGGCCCCCTGACTTGTTCTCGACGCCAGTGTCTCCTATAAATACCCAAACCTCTAGAAAATAACCTAGATCGGAAGTTCCGCCGCCGCAAGCCTCTGTAGCCACGAGAAATCAATCTAGGCCCTCTCTGGCACCCTGCTGGAGGGGGCCATCATCACCGGAAGCCATGGAGGAGGATCCCGGAGGGGCCATCATCGCCGTGAAGGCCAAGATCCAGAGGGAGAATCTCTCCCCATCCAGGGGGGGGCCATGGAGGAGGAAGCAGATGGGGGAGAACCTTTCCTCCTCTCTCTCGGTGGCGCCAGAGTGCCATCGGGAGGGGAATCATCGCCATGGTGATCGTCTTCATCAACATGAGAATATCTAGGCATGATCATGAACATAGGCATCACGTTCGTGTCAAGTAGACCGAAACGATTCTGCATCTACTACTATTACTCCACACATCGACCGCTATCCAGCATGCATCTAGAGTATTAAGTTCATAAGAACAGAGTAACGCATTAGGCAAGATGACATGACGTAGAGGGATAAACTCAAGCAATATGATATAAACCCCATCTTTTTATCCTTGATGGCAACAATACAATACATGTCGGTTCTCTTTCTGTCACTGGGATCGAGCACCGCAAGATTGAACCCAAAGCTAAGCACTTCTCCCATTGAAAGAAAGATCAATCTAGTAGGCCAAACTAAACCGAAAATTCGAAGAGACTTACAAAGATATCAAATCATGCATGTAAGAATTCAGAGAAGAATCAAATATTGTTCATAGATAATCTTGATCATAAACCCACAATTCATCGGATCTCGACAAACACACCGCAAAAAGTATTACATCGAATAGATCTCCAAGAACATCGAGGAGAACTTGTATTGAGAACCAAAGAGAGACAAGAAGCCATCTAGCTAATAACTATGGACCCGAAGGTCTGTGGTAAACTACTCACACATCATCGGAGAGGCTATGGTGTTGATGTAGAAGCCCTCCGTGATCGAATCCCCCTCCGGCAGATCGCCGGAAAAGGCCCCAAGATGGGATCTCACCGGTACAGAAGGTTGTGGCAGTGGAAAAGTGGTTTCGTGGCTCCCCTGGATGTTTTTAGGGTATAAGAGTATATATAGGCGAAAGAAGTAGGTCAGTGGAGCTACAAGGGGCCCACGAGGGTGGGGGGCGCGCCTACCCCCTGGGCGCGAACTCCTGCCTCGTGGCCGCCTTGTTGCTTCCTTGATGTCCACTCCAACCCAACTGCTAGAACCCCGATTGCCCCAACTGGGCACCACTGCTGATCAACAAGAAAATAAACAACACAACGAACAAGATCTTCATCGAGCTCCCACTTGAGCTCGGTTGCGTCACCTGCGCTGGTATCCTCGACACCTGCAACTGTTTGGAAGTATCTGTGAGTCACGAGGACTCAGCAATCTCACACCCGTGAGATCAAGACTATTTAAGCTTATAGGAAAGGATGGGGTAGTGAGGTGGAGCTGCAGCAAGCACTAAGCATATATGGTGGCTAACATACGCAAATGAGAGCGAGAAGAGAAGCAACGGAACGGTCGTGAACTAGCAATGATCAAGAAGTGATCCTGAACTCCTACTTACGTCAAACATAACCCAGAAACCGTGTTCACTTCCCGGACTCCGCCGAGAAGAGACCATCACGGCTACACACGCGGTTGATGCATTTTAATTAAGGTCAAGTGTCAAGTTCTCTACAACCGGATATTAACAAATTCCCATCTGCCACATAACCGCGGGCACGGCTTTCGAAAGATAATACCCTGCAGGGGTGTCCCAACTTAGCCCATTATAAGCTCTCATGGTCAACGAAGGATATTCCTTCTCCCGGGAAGACCCGATCAGTCTCGGAATCCCGGTTACAAGACATTTCGACGATGGTAAAACAAAACCAGCAAAGCCGCCCGAATGTGCCGACAAATCCCGATAGGAGCTGCACATATCTCGTTCTCAGGGCACACCGGATGAGCAGTCCGTACAACTAAAACCAGACCTCAAGTTTCCCAGAGGTGGCGCTGCAAAGGGCTCTAGTTTGGACCAACACTCCGACGAGCACTGGCCCGGAGGGGTAAAATAAGATGACCCTCGGGATGCGCGACTCCCAAGGGAAAAAGGCTAGGTAAGGCAAATGTAAAACCAAGGTTGGGCCTTGCTGGAAGAGTTTTATTCAAAGCGAACTGTCAAGGGGGTCCCATAAATCACCCAACCGCGTTAGGAATGCAAAATCAAGGAACATAACACCGGTATGACGGAACTAGGGCGGCAAGAGTGGAACAAAACACCAGGCATAAGGCCGAGCCTTCCACCCTTTACCAAGTATATAGATGCATTAATAATATAAGAGATATTGTGATATCCCAACATAACCATAATCCAACATGGAGCAATCTTCATCTTCACTTGCAACTAGCAACGCTATAAGAGGGGCTGAGCAAAAGCGGTAACATAGCCAAACAACGGTTTGCTAGGAAGGGTAACAAAGGTTAGAGGTTCATGGCAAAATGGGAGGCATGTATAGCAAGTGGTAGGTAGCGCAGCATAGCAATAGAGCGAACAACTAGCAAGCAAAGATAGAAGTGATTTTGAGGGTATGGTCATCTTGCCTGAAATCCCGCTAGGAAGAAGAACGAGTCCCCACAACTCCGGAACGGAACCGAAGCTAACGAGAGAAGCAACCCGGAAAGAAACAAACAACATAGTAAACAAGCACCACATACACATGGCATGATGCACAAACAAATATGATGCATGTCCGGTTTAAAAAGGCATGGCATGGCAAAGTGCAACAAACAACACTACAAATTAAGTGGAGCTCAATATGCAACGAGTTGCATATTGACGAAACACCACATTTAATTATTTATTTCTCTCTCGTTTATATACCCAACAATATTAAATGTTATTAACCATGGCAAGAGGTGAAGCATAATTAAACAACCTATCTAGGCAAGTTTAAAAGAGGCCGGAAATAACAAACGACAATTCCGATAAATCCTCATGTCATTTAGCAATTTAAAACAAACACGATTTTAAACATTTAAATGTTGTTATCATGATGCGGATGACAATGCAAGTTTTAAGCAATTTTTATGAAAATGTTGACATGAAGATGATTAGGAGCATTTGGTCACCATGGCAGAAAGAATTGGGTGCCACGGCGATGAAAACGGAAACGATGCCATGGCAACGTCCCGGTTCCGATAACTCGCAGAGATACCGGTGCAAAAGAAGTGGGCGTGAGCGTGTCATACAAGGATGGTGGGGTGCTCCCGGATTCCGGGTTCCCACGGAGCGGCGGCATGGCAAACGAGGAACGTGCAAAGTCCTCTCTCGGAAACGGTGCACACACGAGCGACTCATACAACACATGCATCCGTTCACGGGCGTCATCTCGGCGGTTATACCTTCGAAACGTGCATTTTTGGAACGGATCAAGTCCGTTGAGGGAAGTAGACGTTCTCGGGACGGTCGTAGTGGAAGTAGTGGTACACACGAAGGTAGTCGAACTTGACGGTTCTGTTACACGGGTCTTCGGCGACGGTAGTGGAAGTAGTGGCACACGTTCGTTTTCGGAGAGGTACTTGGCGAGTCCGCGTAGTCGTAGACGTTCCAAGGTACTTGACGCATCAGCAGGTGTAGTCGTACATGTTCGGAGCGAAACTTGGCGTATCCATGTACTTGCAGTCTCGGTCTTCACGGAGAAGCAACAGAACGACGACGGTTAAGTGCAGTGAGGCCCCGGGTCTATCGAGGTTTGGGATGAGCCAAACGAGGCAGCACAACGTCTGGGTCTTGGCGGTCAACGAAGAGGCGGGCGGCGAAGCAGCAGCAACATGCGGGCACTGAACAGCCACGATGGACGCCATGACCGTGAGGAGGGGCTCTCACACGAGACCAGCAGCGGGCACGCGTGTGCAGGAAGGCGGCGAGGTCACTGGAAGATGGCAACGCGACGGCCGGACGGCTTGTGGGCGGGGATGACTGCTTCGGCGGAGGCGCGGGAGGCCGGGCGCCATGGAGGGAGGAAGCAGGGAGCTCGGGCATGAGCTCCTCTACTTGCTCGGTTGCAGCAAGCCGCGAGGAGGCTCGGGCGCGACGACGCAGGGCAGCGGCCTGCTGGCTTGAGTGGCACGCGGCCATGACGAGGAGGCGGGGAAGAAGGCCAGGGCGCAGTGCGGTTGGCCTGCTGGGCAGAGGAGGTCGCAGCTTGCGGGAGCTCGAGGAGCTCCTCTCCTCGGGCGCTCGGGCAACAGGGATTGGCGAGTAGGCGCGGTCGCGGCCTGGTGCTGCAGAGGGAGGCGCGCGGGAGGCTGAGAGGGGGTCGGGCGCGAGGGAGAGAGTGGAGGGAGAGATCGAGAGGGGGGAGGAGTGCGAGGCTCTGCTCCTCTCTCTTTCTGTGTGGGAGGCAGCGCGAGGGAGGAGAAGAGCGGGAGATGGGGATCGGGCGATGGGTGTGTGGCGGCGCATGAGGAGAACGAAGGGAGAGATGGGGAACGAGCGATGGTCGGGCTATGGTTAGGTAGGGGTGCGGCGGCTGGGCCTTGGGCCATCTCGGTGAAGAGGGGAAAAGGTCAGCAGGAGGTGGGCTGCGCTGGATCTCTCTCTCCCCCTTAATTCTTTCAAAAACCTTTCCGAAAAACAGAAAAATCACAATGAAAGAAAGGAGAGAAAATAAAGGGGGGGGGGAAGGATTTGGGCAAGAGGCTATTTCCCCGGACTCATAAAAATGTGCTTGTTCCGAGAAAATAGAAAGGCCATGATTGAAAGATTTAAATTCAAACTCATTTGATATAAATTCAAATGATTTGAACAAGGACAAGGTTTAGGAGTGGCCAAAAATGTTGGGAATTTAGGAAGAGCCTCGACAAATGGAAAAAGAATTATTGGCCAGGTTAGAGAGATCGACTCCAAGCAGAAAAGGCATAGGATTAATTTTGCACGTGTGTTAAGGTGAACTCCAATTAATGGAATATTTATAATAGCTCCATAAATATTAGGAGGATATGTTATAAAGAGAAATCACCATGTGAAATCCCTCGATTTAAATGGATCGAAGATCCATGCAATTTATTTAGTTGAGTTTTGATGCAAAGATTAATGACATGATGGAATGCAAAAATAAAAGAGCAAGCACCAAAAGAAACACGCGGTTGATCACGAAAATAAGGAAGTCTTCTGAAGCGTCGGTCTTGGGGCGTTACATAATTCCTATTTGCAACAATAAGAACATCATTAATCCTTCCCATAGGTTTCTTAATGGTGGAATCCGCAAGATGCAAATTTAAAGAACCATCATCAAATTCACGGAAACCTAACACATCACACAAAGTTTTTGGAATCGTGGAAACACTAGCACCCAAATCACATAAAGCATAGCATTCATGATCTTTAAGCTTAATTTTAATAGTAGGTTCCCACTCATCATAAAGTTTTCTAGGGATAGAAACTTCTAATTCAAGTTTTTCTTCATAACATTGCATTAAAGCATCAATGATATGTTTAGTAAAAGCTTTATTTTGATCATAAGCATGAGGAGAATTTAACACGGATTGCATCAAGGAAATACAATCTATCAAAGGGCAATTATCATAATTAAATTCCTTGAAATCCATAATAGTGGGTTCATTGCTACGTAAAGTTTTGACCTCTTCAATCCCACTTTTACCAATTTTTGCATCAAGATCTAAAAACTCTGAATCATTGGGACGCCTTTTAACTAAGTTGACTCATCTCCAGTCCCATCTTTATAAAGATTCATATTGGAAAACAAAGATATAATAGGAGACACATCAGTCACTTTTAGATCTTCATTATTAGTGTCATGAAAACTAGAAGAACACGCTTTCACAAAGCAATCTTTTTTTGCACGCATCCTAGCGGTTCTTTCTTTGCACTCATCAATGGAAATTCTCATGGCTTTGAGAGACTCATTGATATCATGCTTAGGTGGAATAGATCTAAGTTTCAAAGAATCAACATCAAGAGAAATTCTATCCACGTTCCTAGCCAACTCATCAATCTTAGGCAATTTTTCTTCAAGCAAAGCATTGATTTTTTTTTGCGAAATCATAAATTCTTTAACACTAGTCTCAAAATCAGAGGGCATCTTATTAAAATTTCCATAAGAGTTGTTGTAGGAATTACGATAATTATTGGAGGAATTACTAGGCAAAGACCTAGAATTAAAATTTCCTCTATATGCGTTGTTACCAAGATTGTTCCTACCAACAAAATTCACATCCATAGATTCATTATTATTCTCAATCAAAGTGGACAAAGGCATATCATTAGGATCAGAAGAAACACTCTTATTAGCAAACAATTTCATAAGTTCATCCATCTTTCCACTCAAAACATTAATCTGTTCAATCACATGAACCTTTTTACTAGTAGATCTTTTGGTGTGCCATTGAGAATAATTAACCATAATATTATCTAGGAGTTTAGTAGCTTCTCCTAAAGTGATTTCCATAAAAGTACCTCCCGCGGCCGAATCTAAAAGATTTCTAGAAGCAAAATTCAATCTGACATAATTTTTTTGTATAATCATCCATAAATTCAAACCCTGTGTAGGGCAATTACGTATCATTAATTTCATCCTCTCCCAAGCATGTGCAACATGCTCACGATCAAGTTGCTTAAAATTCATAATATCGTTTCTAAGAGAGATGATCTTAGCGGGAGGAAAATACTTAGAGATAAAAGCATCTTTGCACTTATTCCATGAATCAATACTATTTTTAGGCAAAGGTGAGAACCAAGTTTTAGCACGATCTCTAAGCGAAAACGGAAATAGTTTCAATTTAACAATATCATTATCCATATCTTTCTTCTTTTGCATATCGCACAAATCAACAAAGTTTTTTAGATGGGTAGCGGCATCTTCACTAGGAAGGCCAGAAAATTGATCTTTCATGACAAGATTCAACAAGGCAGCATTAATGTCACAAGATTCAGCATCGGTAATAGAAGCAATCGGAGTGCTAATAAAATCATTGTTATTGGTATTGGAAAAGTCACACAATTTAGTATTATCTTGAGCCATCGTGACAAACAATCAATCCAACACACAAGCAAATAAGAAGCAAGCGAAAAGAGGCGAACGAAAAAGGGCGAATAAAATGGCAAGGGTGAAGTGGGGGAGAGGAAAACGAGAGGCAAATGGCAAATAATGTAATGCGAGGGATAAGAGTTTGTGATGGGTACTTGGTATGTCTTGACTTGAGCGTAGATCTCCCCGGCAATGGCGCCGGAAATCCTTCTTGCTACCTCTTGAGCATGCGTTGGTTTTCCCTTGAAGAGGAAAGGGCGATGCAGCAAAGTAGCGTAAGTATTTCCCTTAGTTTTTGAGAACCAAGGTATCAACCCAGTAGGAGACTACACGCAAATCGCCTAGTACCTGCACAAACAATCAAGAACCTTGCAACCAACGCGATAAAGGGGTTGTCAATCCCTTCACGGCCACTTGCAAAAGTGAGATCTGATAAAGATAATAAGATAAATATTTTGGTATTTTTGTTGTATTGATTGGAAAATAAGGATTGCAAAATAAATAGTAAACTAGAATTGTAGATCGGAAACTTATATGATGTAAAGTAGACCCCGGGGCCATAGGATTCACTAGTGGCTTCTCTCAAGATAGCATATATTACGGTGGGTGAACAAATTACTGCCGAGCAATTGATAGAAAAGTGCATAGTTGTGAGAATATCTAGGCATGATCATGAACATACGCATCACGTCCGTGTCAAGTAGACCGAAACGATTCTGCATCTACTACTAGTAATCCACACATCGACCGCTATCCAGCATGCATCTAGAGTATTAAGTTCATAAGAACAGAGTAACACATTAGGCAAGATGACATGATGTAGAGGGATAAACTCAAGAAATATGATATAAACCCCATATTTTATCCTCGATGGCAACAATACAATACGTGTCAGTTCCCTTTCTGTCACTAGGATCGAGCACCGCAAGATTGAACCCAAAGCTAAGCACTTCTCCTATTGCAAGAAAGATCAATCTAGTAGGCCAAACTAAACCAAAAATTCGAAGAGACTTACAAAGATATCAAATCATGCATATAAGAATTCAGAGAAGAATCAAATATTGTTCATAGATAATCTTGATCATAAACCCACAATTCATCGGATCTCGACAAACACACCACAGAAAGTATTACATCGAATAGATCTCAAAGAACATCGAGGAGAACTTTGTATTGAGAACCAAAGAGAGAGAAGAAGCCATCTAGCTAATAACTATGGACCCGAAGGTCTGTGGTAAACTACTCACACATCATCGGAGAGGCTATGGTGTTGATGTAGAAGCCCTCCATGATCGAATCCCCCTCCGGCAGATCACCGGAAAAGGCCCCAAGATGGGATATCACGGGTACAGAAGGTTGCGGTGGTGGAAAAGTGGTTTCGTGGCTCCCCTGGATGTTTTTAGGGTATAAGAGTATATATTGGCGAAAGAAGTAGGTCGGTGGAGCTACGAGGGCCCCACGAGGGCCCCACGAGGGTGGGGGGCGTGCCTACCCCCTGGGCGCGCCCTCCTGCCTCGTGGCCACCTCGTTGCTTCCTTGACATCCACTCCAAGTCTCCTGGATTGCGTTTGTTCCAAAAAAGATCCTCGCGAAGGTTTCGTTCCGTTTAGATTCCATTTGATATTCCTTTTCTGCGAAACACTGAAATAGGCAAAAAACCAGCAATTTGCACTGGGCCGTCGGTTAATAGGTGAGTCCCAAAAATAATATAAAAGAGTATATTAATGCCCATTAAACATCCAAAACAGATAATATAATAGCATGGAACAACCAAAATTATAGATACGTTGGAGACGTATCACGACCTTGGTCGACGCGTGGCGATTGATGGGACGTGGGTGCCCCCGCTTCCCCATGCTGCCTCGGCAACCGCTCCTGGCTGACAAAAAGGCTGGCGCCTGCTACAGAGCTTTCATTGCTTTCCTTTCGTCTTGCTCCAGATCCCCCTTCTCCTTCTCGTCCAGAGAGCCCCAGATCCACCGAAACTCTTCCCCCAGCCCGCAGCGGATGGCCACCGACAAGGCGAAGGGCGTGCATTTGCCCTCGTGGTTCGAGCCTGCCTTGAGCATGTCCACGGTCTCGAAGAAGAACCTCGCTGTCGCGCTCCTAGTGACGGCGGCAACGAGGGGGGAGAGACGGCGCTTCGGGCCGGCTCCGCCAAGCCAGAAACCTTGGGCGGTACCTTCTATCCCTTCTTCTTGCACATTGTCTTCACAGGGCTGGTCGCCCCCTTCTCCGGCTTCTTCTATGCCATCCTTCGCCATTACAATCTCCACGCCCTGCATCTTCATCCCAACTCCGTCCTCCTCCTGTCTATCTTTGCCTTTTATGGCGAGGCATTCGTGGGGGTGATGCCGTTCGTGGCGCTGCTCTGCCATTTCTTCTTCCTTCGGGTCAAGGAGGGCCCGTGCTCGGGGTGTGCCAACTTCATCGCGGCCAACGGCAGCAATGCGATCTCGCGAGCCGGGAAGAAGGTGGATGACTTCGGGAACAAGTGGATCTTCATGGACGCCAAGCGCTCCTACCCTCGGCTGGCGCTGCCGACTGGGATGCCAGCGCCTCACGTGGGATGGAATCATGCGAACCTCACCGATCCCCGGGCGGAGCAGATGATGGAGAGGATGGTGGCCGACCTCAAGCCTGACGACCCGAGGGCGGAGAAGCTGACAGGGGCCATGATTGTCAAGGAGTTCCTGATGCAGTGCCTAGTTCCGCTCCAGCCGCGCTCGCGCCCCTTGTGGAAGCTCATGGACGAGGGAGGCGACCTCCGCCTACGCCCGGACGCCTTGTCCGACGGGGAGCTGGTCAAGGCCCTGCGCCTCCTGGTCGGGAAGGACCAGGGTTGCCTGCGAGATACTCATCTTCCGCTATACCGCCGCCCGGATGGGGCGAAGATCGCCGCCGCCATGCTTGTGTTCAACGAGCGCGGGCTCGTACCGCTGGCGCGCACCGAGCGCCCGGGCTCCCCGGTGGTGGCGGCTTCTGGTGAGTCCGACGAGGAGGGGTAGGACTCGGAGGAGACTGTGGAAGGTGCGGGGGAGACCTCCCCCCCGCGCCAACGCGACCTCCTCCTCGTCGTTTCTGATGATTATGTCGACGCCGGCGAGCACCCGGCACAGGAGCCCCTGCACTCCGCCGGGGCCACCACGAGATCCAGGGGCACCCCTCCGAAGAAGCTGAAGCCGGGGGTCCCAAAGAAGAGCCGGTCGGCGCTGATCTCCCGAGGTGGCGCCTTCGATTCGTCACCAGCCAGCGCTGCCGCAGGCTCGGTTGTCACGCCCCTGTCTGCCCCTGGGGCTCGTGCGCCAGTGCCCCAGCCCGCGAAGGCCTCGAGCATGGTGCTTCTAAAGAGGGCGAGAGATTACACCACCGTGGATCAGTAAGTGCTCTTCCCTGATCTTCGTTCTTTTCTCTTGTTGTAGTATCTTGATGCCTCCCTTTGGTACTGCTAGGCCGACGCCGGTGGTGAAGAAGAAGAAGGAGACGACTGTGGTCCCTGTAGCTCAGCAGCTTGCCGCGGCCGCACCACCCCTGACACAGAAGGACGGTGATGGCCCCCGCGCTTCTGCGGTAGGGTTATCCTCGCAAGACTAGGAGGCCCAGCCTCAGGAGAAAGTGGTCTCTGTAGTCAAGCCAGCTCCGGAGGCGCCCGCCCTCAGCTTGCCTAATGAGGTACCGAAGGCTCTGGATCCCCCGGCCCCCTCTGCTGCTGCTAACTTGCTGACCCTGGCGCCGGTGCTGCCTCCTCCCCCTTCCATCACGCCGCTGGGCCGTGATTCTTCTGCTTCGCCTGATGCTCTGGAGGAGGCTCTTTCTGCACTAACCCAGCTTCGCGACGACCTTCAAGGCGCCGACCGTCACCTGGCGTCGGGGCTCCTAGAGTTGGTCTCGGGATGGCTGCGGTCCGACGTGTCCATCAGGGCGTCGTGGAGCCGGGCCGTAGCAGCTTCCGAGGAGGGTGAATGGGCTGCCGGCTTGGCTGCGGCAGCCCGTGACGCGGCGTTGAAGGACGTCAAGGCTGCCAAGGAGTGCTGCCGGGTGGCGAAGGCCGAGCTGGAGACCCTGTGCACCGAGCGTGCCGCCGAGGCCCGTCAGCGCAAGAAGGCGCGGTCGCCGGTCATGCATCGAGCTGGCGCAATCGGCGTGGGAGCAGGCCGCGGAGCGTGACCGCCTGGAGAAGTTGAAGAAGGAGATGGAGGCGGAGAAGGCCCAGCTGGAGGCCCAGGTGAGGGTTCTTGCCGGAGATCGTGCCGCCTTCAATTCTCTTGAGCAGAGGTCCCGCAAGGCATTGCGGGAACTCTATGGGAGGGGGTTGAAGGAGCCATTGGTGACTGCTGAGGAAGGCCCCGCCGAGCTGCTCCCCAGCTTGTTGCGGTGCTCGAGGGCGTTGTTGATGGAGTCGGCCCCATGGTGGAGGGGGAAGCCCGCGCGCTCTCCGCTTCGGCTATGACGCGCATCTTCAGCCACCTCCATCTTCGCGACCCCAGCACCGACTTCGGAGCCCTGCTTGAGCATGTGCACGCGGAGCACTGCACCGCCGCGGCCAAAGCCGTGAAGGACCAAGTGGAGGCCCTGCTAAATAAGGTCCTCGCCATTGACCCCGCGCCTCCGACTGATGGCACCGCCAAACCTACAGCCACAGCTGATGGTACAGGTGACGGCGACGTTGTCGACGGCGGGGCACTCCTTGCGGGCGATGGCAGCGCCCAAGGCTGAAGAAGAGGCTTGTTGGTAGCGCTTCCCTCAATTTTTATTTCCTGCAACATGCACCGTGACTCATGGAGGCGTTAAAACTTTATGTGTCTGCGCTTTTTAAGAGACAGCGTTTCTTGTAATAATTTGCTAGGATTTTGCGATTTCCTTCCCGCTTGCTTGATGTTGTGCGTCGGCAGGGCCTGACCCCGCGCATACCTCAGCCGCCGTTGGGTCATCCGGATCACCTGGACGAGACCAAGGGGTGAGGGGCTATGTGATCATTTAGGCTCCTGAGTCGCGATGCTCAGGAGTCCCCCTTGACGTACAAACAACCCGTGGGAAGGAGATGCAAGAGTAGGCCTTAGCGTTCTGCGTCGGCAGGGCCCGGCCCCGCGCGTACCTTAGCTGCCATTGGGTCGTGTGGATCACCAGGACGAGACCAAGAATGACAGGCTACGTGACCAGTTAGGCTCCTGAGTCACGATGCTCAGGAGTCCCCCTTGACGTACAAACATACCTCCATACCTTTCCTCACCGATGTCCCGCTCAGGAGGGGCGCGCGAGGACCAGGTCCGAGGGAACTGGCAGGGTGGCGTGCGCTAGGCATGACCTGAGCGTAGCCCCCGTGCCCAGCCCCCTCTCGTGACTCTCCTGAGGGGAAAGTGTTGCGATGAGGCTGGACACTGAGCCTGGCAGCTCCCTGAGGTTGATGCAGCCAGGGGGCAACCCTCAGTTGTTTATCACCAGCGCGGAGCATGGCGCTTCCGCACTTGCACGGGCATAGCCGCTCCTCGACCGTGTCGACTGCCAGCACAGAGCATGGTGCTTCCACTAGTGCGTGTCGGATTCTGGGTTCCGGCAAACCCTTGAGGTTCGAACACTAGGGTGCGCACGAAGATCTCTCTCTCTAGCTCGCTCTAGCAGCGATCTCAAGGCTTAACTCGTCAAACCCAAAGAACAAGTGACACAAGGGTTATACTGGTTCGGGCCACTGTTGTGGTGTAATACCCTACTCCAGTGTGGTGTGATGGATTGCCTTGCAGGCTGAGGATGGACAAGTACAAGGGAAGAACAGCCTCCTAAGGAGAGGTGTTCTTGAGCTCGGTGAGCTTGTGTGGTGGCCTTGGCGGAATGGATCCAGTCCAAGATCAGATACCTCCCACGGTGGTGGCTACTCCTATATATAGAGGCCCGGGTCCCCTTCGCAAATATTAGGCGGGAAGGGATCCCACAACGGCCATTTTGAAGGGAGACAACTAGTACAAGTTATCCTGACAAAAGGTGGTCTTCACCTGCCAAAGACTCTGGGGGTGACGCCGTCGTGGGCTCCTTGGTGACCTCCGTCCTGCTGGTCTTGGTCTCGTTGCACCAATATAGAAACCTTTGCCTGATGCCTCGGGACTCCTCGCCTGCGCTTGCCCCTTTAGAACCAAAGAGTCAACGAGTACACTGTGCCAGCTGGCACCCGCCTGGCCTTGGTCATCATGGCTCACGTCATGAGCACCTCGCGAGGTGCCCCTTGCCTTGATATCTCCGCTCCTCGGGAGCCAGCCTAGGGAGGCTGCCCCTGAGGAGGTCTTGTGTCGTCCGCCTCGCGAGGCTTGGCCCCTCGCGAGGGTCTTGAGTGGTTGTTGATGAAGATGGGCCGTACCAGGCCACTGGAGGAGCCTTGCCCTGGGCGGCAGGCAGGCAAGTCTTGGTACCCCCGTTCCCAGGACGCCGATAGTAGCCCCCGGGCCCAAGGAACACTCGGACTTGGCTTCACGGTGAAGCCAAGGGTCATGTGCGGAGATCCGCGGGCCCCAATAGCGTGCGGCCATGATTGACGTGTGGCGATTGACAGGACGTGGGCGCCTCCGCTTCCCCACGCAACCACGGCAACCGCTCGACTTGACGAGTCCCTACTGCATGCAGAAAAACCATCATTACCTTCGATTGTGGAGGCCGGCGGTTGGCCTCCCTCTGGCTATAAATGAGGAGAGGGGCAGAGCCCCCGTTGCTCATCTCTTCCTCCATTCCGCCTGCTTCTTCTTCTTCCTCCTTGCCGCGATACTCATGGCGCCGATACGGAGGTTCTCTGCTGCTGAAAAGGGGAAAGCTCCCCACGAAGAGCCAGGGCCACTCCCACCGAAGAAGAGGCTGGCCTGCTCCCATGACGTCGTCGTGAGGCCGGAGGTGACGAGGCCTTGGCATGAACGGCCTCCCCCCGGCTACCCGCTGCCTTTGTACGGCCAGGCAGAGGGCTCCGAAGGAGGAGGCAGCATTCTGCGCTGATCGCGGCGGTGCGCGCCACCGCCATAGGAACCCACGCCAACAGCTCCTCGCGTGAACTTGTGGTGTGGGCGGCGATGACACCGCGCTCTTGGATTCGCTTCCCGCAGTTCTTCTCCGCCGAGATGCCGCTGAGGGATCCACTCGAGCTGTGGCTGCAGCACGCCGAGTGTGACGCCCCGGCGACGGGGGCGGAGGTTGAGGTCGTCTCCCCGGGCAAGATCTTCATGACCCGCGGATGGGGCGAGGTCACCCGAGCTTGCCGCGCAGAGGGCACCCTCGCCATCCACTTCTAATACGCTAGTGCCTCCACGATGTTCTTCAAGGTCTTCGATGAGGAAGGCCGCCGCCTAGAGTGCTGCCCTGGAGGGGGCCATCGAGACGGCATAGCGGCAGGAGCCGGGCCCGCCGCTGGCCTCGCCAGCAGTTCCACCGATAGCAGCGATGGGGCTTGGGAGTCCAGTGGCTCTCCCGAGCCCTACGAGACTCCGGAGACGAGTGACGACAGCTACGTGCCCCCGAGCTCCCGCCGTGCCTGGAGCGCAGCAGCAGCGTCCGCCCATCGCCGCCGTTGATCTGGATGGGGTTGGCGTCGGCCTCCCGTGGCCCACTGTTGATGATGGCGTCGGCGGCGACGCTCGTAGATAGGGCTCCTAGAAACCTTCCCTTTTGTTCCCCGCAAGGAATCAAGATGAACCCCATGGGGGCGTGTAAAGGATCTGTAGTGCCTTTTTTTAATATTATCCTTATTATGAAGATCTACGACTGCGTGTCTTGCTTCGGCTCAGTCCCCCCTTTCCCAACCTCGCGGTAGCTTGGTGCTCTACGCCGATAGGTCCCGGTCCCCAGGCAGGCTGCAGCCGTCGCTGGTATGCCAGGTCGCGATGCCGCAGTCAAGGCCAGGAGGTGAGCGGCCCGAGGTCCAGTAAGAGCTCCTAAGGCGCGATGCTCAAGAGGTCCCTTTAGCGTGCAAGAAACTACCTGAAGGCAAGAAAGGAAGGCGGCGTTGCCGTAGCAAGGCTGCAAGTGATGGGAATCCTGTGTCGCATCACTTGGTTGATCCGAGTGCGAGACATATCTTAGCGGTACAGAGTCGATCCCTTGCGCAGTGCCAGGTTCGCGCGCCAGTGGCCATAGCGTAGCCAGGTTAGGCCCGTGTGAGCCTCCCTCTCTTTTTCACGCTCTTCTGTGTGCTCCACGTCCTTGGGTCCCGGCCCTCGAGCGAGCTCAGCCGCCGTTGGTATGCCAGGTCGCAATGCCATGGTCAAGGCCAGGGGGTGAGGGCTGGAGAGCAAATAAGAGCTCCTGAGTCGCGATGCTCAGGAGCCCCCTCTTTAACGCGCAAGCGAATTGCGTGAAAAAAAGGAAGGAGCCTGCGGTGCCGCCCGCTGTTAGCCTCCAGAGGTTCCTGCAGGTTAATGTGAGGAGGGGGGCATGGATTGCAACCGTGTCCGCTGGTCTACCGCTGGTCGTTCCACAAGAAGATGAAGGCACTGAGGGCCTGGCGAGGTGACGTGCGCGGGGCGTGGCGCGAGCTAGAGCTCGACCGCTCAGGTTTGTCAGCGTTGTAGGGACGGACCCGAGCACAAGCGCCGTGCCAGCATGTGTAGCCCCGAGTAGCCGCGAAGGGCAACAGATAAGCAGGTGATAATCATGAAATGACTCAAGCAAAGAGGCAGGTTAGCTTAAATAGATGCAAGAACGATACATGCCACTGGGACGGACCCGAGCGGCCTGGGAAGATGCAACCCGAGGGGCGCTCCCAGAAGAGTAAGCTAAAGATGCAAAAGGATACACGTCGCAGGGGCAGACCCGTGCGACTTGGGGATAATGCTGCCCGAGGGGCGCCCCAACTGAATGAACGGGAAAGAGTCACCTGATACCGTAGCCGGAGCGATGTTGGAGTAGCTGAAGATGCATGTTGAAGAGTTGCTCCTCACGAGCCGCCAGGGTCCTGAGCCTCAGGAGGCTCCGCGGGCCCAGATGGTTCCTGGAGAACCGTCACGATCTCCTCCAGGACGGCGTGATGTCTGGCCTCCTGAGCCGCTAGGATGCTCCGCAGGTGGCGCTGGAAGGTGACGGCCGCGTTCGGCAAGTTGAATGGCATGTGAACGTAGCTGTGAGGTGGACCCGCGCACCGTCCAACACGTGAACGCCAGAAACGTCCCTGAGATGCGACCCTGTTGAGCCCTGGAATGTCGACGTAGACGCGCAACCTGCCGTCCTCGCCAGGATGGGGGCTGCGCCGGGTGGTGGGCGGCGGTCGCCGCGTATGGTCCTTGCTTCTTGAAGCTCCTGGATTGCCTGGGTGATGAACTCCTGAGCACTAGGCGCTCCTCGCCTTGTGCCCTCTTGAGGGAAACATGTAGCGAAGCATGCCTCCACGTGGTGCCCGAGCTCCTCCCTCGTGACATTGGCTAGGTCTGAGGCCCTCCAAAAGAGAGCCCCCGAGCCCAGCCTAAGGAGGGCGCCGGGCGCGCCTTCCTAGGTGAGAGAGGGAGGCGCCCCGGCTGCGGGCGCAGATCCTGAGGTGGTGCCACTGGAGACACCACTTCCCTGAGGCGCTGGGTGGATTAGCTGCTTCTTCTTCTTGGGGATGGCCTCAGGAGGGTACACGATGCCTTAGTTGTCGGGGTCTTCGACTGCTGCAGCTTGGTAGGCGCGCTCGAGGGAGCACACCACATATCTTTCTTCACACGGAACCGTGATGATGCCGCCGCTCCCTGGCATCTTGAGGACGTTGTAACCGTGGTGGGTATTGCCATGAACTTGGCATAGGCTGGATACCCAAGGATGGCATTGTACGTCAGGCGGATGTGGGCGACGTCGAAGTCGATGAGCTCAGTGCAGTAGTTGTCACGCTGGCCGAAGGTGACAGGGAGGCGGACCTGCCCTATCGGTGGTAGAGCCGTCGGTCACTCCTTAGAAGGGCTTGGTAGGCTGCAGCTGATCGTATGGCACTTGGAGGCTATCGAATGTCTCGACGGACAGGACATTGAGCCCTGCGCCTCTGTCGATGAGGGTCTTGGTGACTTGGACGTTGCTGATGACGGGCGAGCAGAGCATCGGGAGGGCGCCGGCTGTTGCCGTGCACTTGAGCTGGTCTGACGAGCTAAAGGTGATGGCGCACTTGGATCACCTGAGCGGGCGCGTGGCCTCAAGCCTGGGAAGGGCCGCGTTCACCTCATGGGCAAACTGCTTGAAGATGCGCTGCGAGGCTGGGGCTTGAGCGCCACCCAAGATGCAGGCGATGGCACGAGGCTCTTGGAAGCCCCCAGCCCCCTACCTAGCGCGCCAAATGTCAGATTCTGGGTTCCCGCAAACCCTTGAGGTTCGAACACTGGGGTGCGCATGAAGATCTCTCTCTAGCTCGCTCTAGCAACGATCTCAAGGCTTAACTCGTCGAACCCAAAGAACAAGTGACACAAGGGTTTATACTGGTTCGGGCCACCATTGTGGTGTAATACCCTACTCCAGTGTGGTGTGATGGATTGCCTTGCAGGCTGAGGATGGACAAGTACAAGGGAAGAACAGCCTCCTGAGGAGAGGTATTCTTGAGCTCGGTGAGCTTTTGTGGTGGCCTTGGCGGAATGGATCCAGTGCAAGATCAGATGCCTCCCACGGTGGTGGCTAGTCCTATATATAGAGGCCCGGGTCCTCTTCCCAAATATTAGGCGGGAAGGGATCCCACAATGGCCAATTTGAAGGGGGACAACTAGTACAAGTTTTCCTGACAAAAGGTGGTCTTCGCCTGCCAAAGACTCTGGTGATGATGCCGTCTTGCGCTCCGTGGTGACCTCCGTCCCTCCGTCCTGCTTGTCTTGGTCTCGTTGCACCAATATAGAAACCTTTGCCTGATGCCTCGGGACTCCTCGCTTGCGCTTGCCCCTTTAGCACCAAAGAGGCAACGAGTACACTGCGCCCGCTAGCGCCCGCCTAGCCTTGGTCGTCATGGCTCACGTTACGAGCACCTCGCGAGGTGCCCCTTGCCTTGATATCTTCGCTCCTCGGGAGCCAGCCTAGGGAGGCTGCCCCTGAGGAGGTCTTGTGTCGTCCGCCTCGCGAGGCTTGGCCCCTCGCGAGGGACTTGAGTGGTTGTTGATGAAGATGGGCCATACCAGGCCGCTGGAGGAGCCTCGCCCTGGGCTGTAGGCAGGCAAGTCTGGGTACCCCCGTTCCCAGGACGCCGACAGTGTGTGGGTGGGGGCTCCCTTTGAGTGGAACCCCCGGGGCGTGTACAGCCCCGCCCTGACACGTGGCTTGCAAGGCAGGGCTAGACGAGGTGTGTCTGGGCACTCATGAGCTGGCACGAGACTCACGAGGCCCTACCTCAAGGCGGGTTGCGCCTGAATTTGATTCTTGACAGCTGTGATGGCCCTGCGAGGTGGTTAGACAACATGCGCCAAATGAATTTCCTGAGGTAATCACATGAGAAGGCCAAACACAAACGACCCTAGCAGGTGACGGGAACTCGACTGGCTTGCCAGACAGAGCTCAGTCATTGGGCTTATCGATGCTGCAGGGATGGACCTGAGCACAGACGCCGTGCCCAGTCTTCTCATGCGAAAATCCTAAAGAAAGACAACCGGCGCGCGGCTCCCATGGTGGCGAGGCACCGAGTCACGCACCCTAGCTCATCCGCCCGCGATTAGCTCATGCGAGAACAAGGCACCAAGGACCATGGGAGGTGACGTACATGGGAGCTGGCCCGCGAGCTAGAGCTCAGCCTCTTGGATTTAGCAACGCTGCAGGGACGGACCTGAGCACAGACGCCATCCCAGCCCTTAGTCATGAGCCGGTCGTGGGTGGGTTCGCAAGGGCGTACGACGTTCATGGTATCGAAGTACCGGGCAGGAATATGATAATCATAAAGCAACTCGTGGGAAGAGGTAAAGCTAGTTCGGATAGATGCAAGAATGATACATGCTGCAGGGACAGACCCACGCGGCCTGGGGATGATGCAGCCTAAGGGGACGCATGCTGAAGGGCTGCTCCTCACGAGTCGTCTGGGTCCTGAACCTTGGGAGGCTCGGGAGGCTCGTGAAGAACCGTCACCATCTCCTCCAGGACCGCGTGGTGCGTGGCCTCCTAAGCCGCCATGATGTTTCGCAGGCGGCGCTGGAAGGTAACAGCCGCGCTCGGGAGGCCCATGGGCATGCGAACGTAGCTGTGAGGTGGGCCTTCACACCGACCAACACGCGAAGGCCAGAAGTGCTCCTGGGATGCGGCTCTATTGAGCCCTAGAATGTTGACACAGACGCGCAGCTCATTGTCCTCGCCAGGACAAGGAGCCGCGCCAGACGGTGGGTGGTGGTCGCTGCGCATGGCTCTCGCCTCTTGAAGCTCCTCGGTTGCCTTGTGGATGAACTCCTGAGCACCTGGCACCCCGTGCGTTGTGCCCTCGTGAGGGAAGCGTGCGATGAAGCATGCCTCCATGTGGTGCCCGAGCGCCTCCCTCGTGACGTTGGCTAAGTCAGAGGCCCTCCAGAAGAGAGCCCCCGAGCCCAGCCCGAGGAGGGTGCCGGGCGCGCCTTCCTATGCGAGGGAGGGAGGCGCCCATCCGTGGGCGCAGGTCTTGAGGTGGTGCGGCTGGAGACACCGCTCTCTTGAGGCTCTTGGCATAGCAGCTGCTTCTTCTTCTTTGGGACAGCCACAGGAGGGTAGATGGCGCCTTCGTGGTCTAGGTCTTCGATTGCCGCAGCCTGGTAGGCGCGCTCGAGGGAGCACACCGCATCCTTCTTCTCGCCGGCGATCGTGATGATGTCGCAGTTCCCTGGCATCTTGAGGATGTTGTAGCCATGGTGGGTCACCGCCATGAACTTGGACAGGGCCAGATATCTAAGGATGGCATTGTATGGAAGGCGGATGTGGGCGACGTCGAAGTCGATGAGCTCGGTCCGGTAATTGTCGCGCTGACCGAAGGTGACAGGGAGGTGGATCTGCCCTATCGGAGTGGTGGGGCCGTCGGTCACTCCCGAGAAGGGCTTAGTGGGTAGTAGCTGATCATATGGAACTTGGAGGCGGTCGAACGTCTTGACAGAAAGAACATTGAGCCCCGCACTACCATCGATGAGGGTCTAGTGACAAGGACGTTGCTGATAACGGGCAAGCAGAGCATCGGGAGGGCACCAGCAGTCGCCGCGCACTTGAGCTGGTCGGACGAGGTGAAGGTGCTGGTGCACTTGGACCACCCGAGTGGACGCGTGGCCTCGAGCCTGGGGAGGGCCGCGTTCACTTCACGAGCGCCACCCAAGATGCAGGTGATGGCGCGAGGCTCCTGGAAGCCCCCATCCCCCTCGTCCTGATGGTGGTCGTCGTTCCTTCTTGGTGGTGGTGGCAGCGGAGGGAGGCCGGTCCTCACGAGGCTGGTCTCTCCAGGCGTCCTCACGAGGCTGGCCTTGCAAGCGGTCCTCGCGAGGCTGGTCACGCCACTCCTGGCGGGAACCATGGTCATCCCAACGTCCTCCTCTTCCGCCTCCTCTGCGGTCGTAGCCTCGGTCATTGTGCTCGGGGCGTCGACCGAGGCAACAATTGTGGATGGCCCTGAGCTCATGACAGTCATTGGTGCTGTGGATGTGTACGTTGTGGAAGACGCATAATGGACGTCTGCCCTTGGACGATTCTGGGTGGTCGCATCCGCGCTTCATTTCTGGTTCAGCCGCGAGCATGGCAGCCCCCTTGCGCTTCACGTCCTTTGCCTTGGCCTTCTTGTCTTCTGGGTCGGCCGCTGGGAGTCCGAGGAGGGAGAGGCACCCTTCCTTAGCTCTCGCGCACTTGGTTGCCATGTTGAACATCTCCAGAGCCGTGCACAGTTCCACATGGATGGTGATTTCCTCCTTCTTCTTGACATCGTGGATGCCATCGGAGAACGCCGAGATGATGGCTTCGTACGAAACCTTAGGGATCTTGAGGCGAACGCTGTTGAAGCGCTGGATGTACTTCTGCAGGGTCTCCCCTGGCTGCTGCTTGATGCGCCGCAGGTCACCCGCGGTAGGCGGGCGGTCAGACGTGCCCTGGAAGTTGGCGACAAAACGCTCGCGCATCTCGCCCCAGGAGGAGATCGATCCCGCGGGCAGATTCAGGAGCCACGAGCACGCGCCATCCTTGCGGGCCATGGGAAACCAGTTCGCCATGACCTTTTCGTCGCCGCTGGCCGCCTTGATGCTCAACTCATAGAGCTGCAGGAACTCCGCAGGGTCGAGAGTGCCGTCGTAGAGTGGAGGCGGGTCGGGCTTGAACTTGCCCGGCCAGACGACGCTGCGTAGCTCAGGGGTGAAGGCGCGGCAACCCGCTGTGGTCACCGGAGCCCGTCGTGGAGGTGGAGCCTGACCTTGGTGCTCACGCGCCACCACTGCAGGCGGCGCATGGTCTTGACGTGGTGGTGGAGGGAGCGCTGGAGCACCTTCTTGCGGTCGTTGGATCTCCCGGCGGCTTTCTTCTTCGCGTGCGGGCGCCCTGCACGATGGGTCATGCCATGGGGCCGCGCGTCTTGGATTGAGGGAGATGTCCTGACGGGGAGGTGGCGGAGGCGCTCCATGGGCTACGTCGCCCGCAGCAGGCGGCGGGCGAGGTAACAAGAGGGACGATGCAGGCGAGCCCCAGCCGCGTTGTCTAGCTCGGCGATGCGGTCCAGCCAGTCTTTGTAGAGGTCGTCGACTAGGCGGTAGCGCAGGAGCTCACGCGCCATGAGCAAGGCAGCCTGCGCGTTCGCCGGGCTGTGACGAGCGTGGGACGACGAGCCGGCTGGAGTCAGCGACGGTTTCCGTCCCGCCGCACAAACGGGTGCAGCGACGAAGCTTGCTGCTCGTGCCCCGCCGGGCCGGTGGCGGCGTTGGCAGCGGGTGATGGAGAACGGCGGGGAGGCCCGCCGACGGGCGCCGTCTGGGCGACGTGAGCGGCGAGAGAGGCTCGACGCTCAGCGCTGGCTTGACGAGCATCAGCCATGGAAACAGTGGAGCAGTGGCAGGTCGATCAATGGAAGAGAGACTTCGATGCACCCCTACCTGGCGCGCCAAATGCCGGATTCAGGGTTCCGCAGACCCTTGAGAGGTTCGAACTCTGGGGTGCGTGTAAAGAACTCCCTCTTCCCAGTCTGCCTGCTCAACGATTCCACAGCCTAGCTCGATGAACCCAAGGGACATGGGACACAATAGTTTATCCTGGTTCGTGCCACCTTGCGGTGTAATACCCTACTCCAGCTTTGTGGTGGATTGCCTCGAGGGGCTGAGTATGAACTAGTACAGTGGATGAACAGCCTCAGGAGGTGAGGTGTTCTTGAGCTCGATGAGCTGGTGAGGTGGTTTGGGAGGAATCAATCCGTCCTCCTCTATGGTGGTGGCTAAGTCCTATATATAGTGGCCTTGGTCCTCTTCCCAAATGTAGGCGGGAAGGGATCCTACAACGGCCAAATTTGAAGGGGGAAAACTAGTACAAGCTATCCAGACAAAAGTAGTCTTCGCCTGCAAAAGGCTCTGGTGGTGACGCTGCAGTGGTCTCCGTGATGACCTCTATCCTGCTGTGTCGTGTAAAGCCAATAATGGTGGGGCTGCTCTTGCTTCTTCATTAATCTTGAGTTTGGACCAGTTTCTGGTTTCTCCGCGCGTCGTGTAAAGCCAATAGTGGTGGGGCCGCTCTTATAATGGCCTGTGAATGACTTTAACACACGGCGTAGAATCTGCCAATTCACTCTTCCCACCACACCCTTATCCTCAGCCACGTATGCCGCATGCATCACGCGGGGTAGGTAACGGAGGCGCGTGTTGCGGGAGAGCATCAGGGCGAGAACCCGGTCTTCTTGAATTGGCGGAGGAGGACGGTGGTCGCTCGTTGAGGGAGCGACTCCCCTCCTCGGCCTGCCTATAAAAGGATGGGTAAAGGGAGGGCTGGGCCATCCATCTCTGCATCCTCTCTTCCCTGTCTTCTGCCTCTCGTCGGTCATGTTGATGAGAAGAGCCTGGGGCCAAGCCCCGGGCTCCAGCTCGCGTTTAGAGTTGTCGAATGTTTGCGTTGGCGCTTGGGGAGTGAACCTGGTCCACATTCGGAGAAGGCGTCGTGGACGAACCACCCGTGGCGCGGGAGATATCGAGCTTCCCTATTGTGGGGAATCACTTGCTCCTTCCACCACGGTTGGCTGCCTATTGAGTAGTGCGGTGCCCATCTCCGGGCTACTGCTGCTCATGGGCCGGGCCTTCGGGTCCTCGGCGTCTTTGGAGCTTTCCCGGGAGGCAGGGCCGGGGATCGTTGGTAATCCCAGCACTGCCCCTTCCGGAGGTCCTGGGGTTGATGTCGACGAGAGGCGCGCCTTCCTGCCCATCAAGGCGGGGAGCGGCGCGCTTCGAGCCCCATGTCCGTCTTGGTTGCTTGCCGTTTCTCCAGGAAAGGCGTCGGACTGCAAGGTCGGTGCTTCCTTGGAGCGGTGTTGATGAAGATGAAGCCAGGGAGGAAGGAGAAGGCGGGAGGCAGGCTGTCCAGTCAGAGTACGTTTGCATCAACGTGCTCGTCTCGCACTGGCGACTGTCGGCATTCTGGGAACGGGGGCCCCCAGACTTGCCTGCCTACAGCCCATGGCATGGCTCCTCTAGCGACCTGGTATGACCCATCTTCACCAGCAAACACTCAAGACCCTCGCGTGGAGCCGAGCCTCGTGAGGCGGACGACACAAGACCTCCTCAGGGGCGGCCTCACTAGGCTGGCTCGCGAGGAGCAGAGAGATCAAGGCGAGGGGCACCTCGTGAGGTTCCCGTGACATGAGCCGTGACGACCAAGGCCAGGCGGGCGCCAACGGGCGCAGAGTACCCGTTGCCTCTTTGGTGCTAAAGGGGCAAGCGCAGGCGAGGAGTCCCGAGGCATCAGGCAAAGGTTTCCATATCGGTGCAACGATACAAAAACCAGCAGGACGGCAGGACGGAGGTCATCATGGAGCCTACGACGGCATCACCACCAGAGCCTTTAGCAGGCGAAGACCACCTTTTCTCAGGATAGCTTGTACTAGCTGCCCCCCTTCAAATTGGCCGTTGTGGGATCCCTTCTTGCCTAGAATTTGGGGAGAGGACCCGAGCCTCTATAAATATGACTAGCCACCACCTTAGCAAGGGGACGGATCATCCTGATCACCCTCGACCACACAAGCTCACCGAGCTCAAGAACACCTCTCCTCAGGAGGTTGTTCTTCCCCTGTACTTGTTCATCCCCAGCCTACAAGGCAATCCACCACACCGCACTGGAGTAGGGTATTACACCACATCGGTGGCCCGAACCAGTATAATCTCTTGCGTCCCTTGTTCTTCGAGTTCGACGTGCTGAGCTTTGAGATCATGGTCAGTGAGCGAGCTAGGGGGAGGGAGAGATCTTCGTGCGCACCCCAAAGTTCAAACCTTAATGGTTTTGCCGGAACCCACAATCCGACATTTGGCGCGCTAGGTAGGGGTGCGCCGAAGCCTCTCTTCCATCAGCAGACCCGCCAACATTCCGCGGTGCCGATGTATAACGAACCGAGGGCCAACGCCGACCACTGGGCAGCTTGGCCAGTCCGGGCGGCACCGTCTGCCCAAGAAGACCTCAACTCCATGCTCCAAGTGGCACGCGCACCGCCGAACGCTGCGGGGCGCGGGCGGCACGGTCCGACGCCTTGCTACCTCTTGAGCACTGCATTGGTTTTCCCTTGAAGAGGAAAGGGTGATGCAGCAAAGTAGCGTAAGTATTTCCCTCAGTTTTTGAGAACCAAGGTATCAATCCAGTAGGAGGCGACACGCGAGTCCCTCGCACCTACACAAAACAAATAAATCCTCGCAACCAACGCGATAAGGGGTTGTCAATCCCTACACGGTCACTTACGAGAGTGAGATCTGATAGATATGATAGGATAATATTTTTGGTATTTTTATGATAAATATGCAAAGTAAAATAAAAGCAATGTAAAAAGCAACAGAAATAACTAAGTGTTGGAAGATTAATATGATGAAGATAGACCCGGGGGCCATAGGTTTCACTAGTGGCTTCTCTCAAGAGCATAAGTATTTCACGGTGGGTGAACAAATTACTGTTGAGCAATTGACAGAATTGAGCATATTTATGAGAATATCTAGGTATGATCATCTATATAGGCATCACGTCCGAGACAAGTAGACCGACTCCTGCCTGCATCTACTACTATTACTCCACACATCGACCGCTATCCAGCATGCATCTAGAGTATTAAGTTCATAAGAACAGAGTAACGCCTTAAGCAAGATGACATGATGTAGAGGGATAAATTCATGCAATATGATAAAAACCCCATCTTGTTATCCTCAATGGCAACAATACAATACGTGCCTTGCTGCCCCTACTGTCACTGGGAAAGGACACCGCAAGATTGAACCCAAAGCTAAGCACTTCTCCCATTGCAAGAAAGATCAATCTAGTAGGCCAAACCAAACTGATAATTCGAAGAGACTTGCAAAGATAACCAATCATACATAAAGAATTCGGAGAAGATTCAAATATTGTTCATAGATAAACTTGATCATAAACCCACAATTCATCGGTCTCAACAAACACACCGCAAAAGAAGATTACATCGAATAGATCTCCACGAGAGAGGGGGAGAACATTGTATTGAGATCCAAAAAGAGAGAAGAAGCCATCTAGCTACTAACTATGGACCAGAAGGTCTGAGGTAAACTACTCACACATCATCGAAGAGGCTATGGTGTTGATGTAGAAGCCCTCCGTGATCGATGCCCCCTCCGGTGGAGCTCCGGAACATGCCCCAAGATGGGATCTCGTGGGTACAGAAGGTTGCGGCGGTGGAATTAGGTTTTTGGCTCCTTATCTGATCGTTTGGGGGTACGTAGGTATATATAGGAGAAAGAAGTACGCCGGTGGAGCAACAGGGGGCCCACGAGGGTGGAGAGCGCGCCCCCCAGGGGTATGCGCGCCCCCTACCTCGTGGCTTCCCTGTTGGTTGCTTGACGTAGGGTCCAAGTCTCCTGGATCACGTTCGTTCCGAAAATCACGTTCCCGAAGGTTTCATTCCGTTTGGACTCCGTTTGATATTCTTTTTCTGCGAAACTCTTAAATAGGCAAAAAACAACAATTCTGTGCTGGGCCTCCGGTTAATAGGTTAGTCCCAAAAATAATATAAAAGTGGATAATAAAGCCCAATAATGTCCAAAACAGAAGATAATATAGCATGAAGCAATCAAAAATTATAGATACGTAGGAGACGTATCAAGCATCCCCAAGCTTAATTCCTGCTCGTCCTCGAGTAGGTAAATGATAAAAACAGAATTTTTGATGCGGAGTGCTACTTGGCATAATTTCAATGTAATTCTTCTTAATTGTGGTATGAATATTCAGATCCGAAAGATTCAAGACAAAAATTCATATTGACATAAAAATAATAATACTTCAAGCATACTAACTAAGCAATTACGTCTTCTCAAAATAATATGGCCAAAGAAAGTTATCCCTACAAAATCATATAGTCTGGCTATGCTCTATCTTCACCACACAAAATATTTAAATCATGCACAACCCCGATGACAAGCCTAGCAATTGTTTCATACTTTTGACGTTCTCAAACTTTTCAATCTTCACGCAATACATGAGCGTGAGCCATGGACATAGCACTATATGTGGAATAGAATGGTGGTTGTGGAGAAGACAAAAAGGAGAAGATAGTCTCACATCAACTAGGCGTATCAACGGGCTATGGAGATGCCCATCAATAGATATCACTGTGAGTGAGTAGGGATTGCCATGCAATGGATGCACTAGAGCTATAAGTATATGAAAGCTCAACAAAAGAAACTAAGTGGGTGTGCATCCAACTCGCTTTCTCATGAAGACCTAGGGCATTTTGAGGAAGCCCATCATTGGAATATACAAGCCAAGTTCTATAATGAAAAATTCCCACTAGTATATGAAAGTGATATCATAGGAGACTCTCTATCATGAAGATCATGGTGCTACTTTGAAGCACAAGTGTGGTAAAAGGATAGTAACATTGTCCCTTCTCTCTTTTTCTCTCATCAATTTTTTATTTGGGCCTTTTTTTATGGCCTCTTTTTTTTCTTCCGGAGTCTCATCCTGACTTGTGGGGGAATCATAGTCTCCATCATCCTTTCCTCACTTGGGACAATGCTCTAAAAATGATGATCATCACACTTTTATTTCTTACAACTCAACAATTACAACTCGATACTTAGAACAAAATATGACTCTATATGAATGCCTCCGGCGGTGTACCGGGATATGCAATGAATCAAGAGTGACATGTATGAAAGAATTATGAACGATGGCTTTGCCACAAATACAATGTCAACTACATGATCATGCAAAGCAATATGACAATGATGGAGCGTGTCATATTAAACGGAACGGTGGTATGTTGCATGGAAATATATCTCGGAATGGCTATGGAAATGCCATGATAGGTAGGTATGGTGGCTGTTTTGAGGAAGGTATATGGTGGGTGTATGATACCGGCGAAAAGTGCGCGGTATTAGAAAGGCTAGCAATGGTGGAAGGAGGAAAAGTGTGTATAATCCATGGACTCAACATTAGTCATAAAGAACTCATATACTTATTGCAAAAATCTACAAGTTATCAAAGCAAAGTATTACGCGCATGCTCCTAGGGGGATAGATTGGTAGGAAAAGACCATCGGTCGTCCCCGACCGCCACTCATAAGGAAGACAATCAATAAATAAATCATGCTCCGACTTCATCACATAACAGTTCACCATACGTGCATGCTACGGGAATCACAAAATTTAACACAAGTATTTCTCAAATTCACAACTACTCAACTAGCATGACTCTAATATCACCATCTTCATATCTCAAAACAATTAACAAGCATCAAACTTCTCATAGTATTCAACACACTCATAAGAATTTTTACTATTCTTGAATACCTAGCATATTAGGATTATTTAAGCAAATTAACATGCTATTTAAGACTCTCAATATAATCTAAGTGAAGCATGAGAGATCAATAGTTTCTATAAAACAAATCCACCACCGTGCTCTAAAAGATATAAGTGAAGTACTAGAGCAAAAACTATATAACTCAAAAGATATAAGTGAAGCACATAGAGTATTCTAATAATTTCTGAATCATGTGTGTCTCTCTCAAAAGGTGTGTACAGAAAGGATGATTGTGGTAAACTAAAAAGCAAAGACTCAAATCATACAAGACGCTCCAAGCAAAACACATATCATGTGGTGAATAAAAATATAGCTCCAAGTAAAGTTACCGATGGAAGTAGACGAAAGAGGGGATGCCTTCCGGGGCATCCCCAAGCTTTGGCTTTTTGGTGTCCTTAGATTATCTTGGGGGTGCCATGGGCATCCCCAAGCTTAGGCTCTCGCCACTCCTTGTTCCATAATCCATGAAATCTCTTACCCAAAACTTGAAAACTTCACAACACAAAACTCAGCAGAAAATCTCGTGAGCTCCGTTAGCGAAACAAAACAAAAGACCACTTCAAGGTACTGTAATGAACTAATTCTTTATTTATATTGGTGTTAAACCTACTTTATTACAACTTCTCCATGGTTTATAAACTATTTTACTAGCCATAGATTCATTAAAATAAGCAAACAACACACGAAAAACAGAATCTGTCAAAAACAGAACAGTCTGTAGTAATCTGTAACTAACGCAAACTTCTGGAACTCCAAAAAATCAGAAAAAATAGGAAGACCTAGACAATTTGTTTATTGATCAGAACCAATTGGAATAAATATTTTATCACATTCTGGTGATTTTTAACAATTGTTTTCGTGAACAGAAAGTTTCTGGAAATTTCTGCAAGATCAAATAACTATCATCCAAGAAGATCCTATAGGTTTAACTTGGCGCAAACACTAATTAAAACATAAAAACACATCTAACCAGAGGCTAGAACAAATATTTATTCCTAAACAGAAGCAAAAAGCAAAAAACTAAAAATAAAATTGGGTTGCCTTCCAACAAGCGCTATCGTTTAACGCCCCTAGCTAGGCGTAAAAGCAAGGATAGATCTAGGTATTGTCATCTTTGGTAGGCAATCCATAAGTGGCTCTCATGATAGATTCATATGGTAATTTTATTTTCTTCCTAGGGAAGTGTTCCATGTCTTTGTTTAATGGAAACTGGAATCTAATATTCCCTTCCTTCATATCAATAATTGCACCAATCGTTCTAAGGAAAGGTCTACCAAGAATAATAGGACATGAAGGATTGCAATCTATGTCAAGAACGATAAAATCTACGGGCACATAGTTCCTATTTGCAACAATAATAACATCACTGATTCTTCCCATAGGTTTCTTAATAGTGGAATCCGCAAGGTGCAAGTTTAAAGAGCAATCATCAAAATCACGGAAACCTAGCAAATCGCACAAAGTTTTTGGAATCGTGGAAACACTAGCACCCAAATCACACAAAGCATAGCATTCATGATCTTTAATCTTAATTTTTATAGTAGGTTCCCACTCATCATAAAGTTTTCTAGGGATAGAAACTTCCAACTCAAGCTTTTCTTCATAAGATTGCATCAAAGCATCAACGATATGTTTGATAAAGGCTTTATTTTGACTATAAGCATGAGGGGAATTTAGCACGGATTGCAACAAGGAAATACAATCTATCAAAGAGCAATTATCATAATTAAATTCCTTGAAATCCAAAATAGTGGGTTTATTAATATCTAGGGTCTTGTTCTCTTCAATCCCACTTTTATCAATTTTAGCATCAAGATCTAAAAACTCCAAGTTTTGGAACGCCTTCTAGGTAAAGGTGGATCATATTTAGTCCCATCATTATCAAGATTCATGTTGCAAAACAAAGATTTAATAGGGGACACATCAATAACTTTTAGATCTTCATCTTTATTTTCATAAAAAATTTCCGGCTTAGCGGCCATCTTATTAACTAAGTGTCACGACCGGATTTTGGGATACAAATTCCCAGAAAAACGGCCTGTGCGCTCATCAGCCCCAGGATTACTGTTAGCTGATGAGGTACCAACTTGATACAAGAATTCCAAGCAAGTACAAAAAAATATGTAGTACAAGACCATTTAGGCCTAGGAGTACAACATTAGGTTTGCTAGTGGTTGATGGCGGAAGCGGTCTGTGGTTCATCTGTGTCTATGGGACTCCATTTCCCACAAGAACAGCTGACCAGGATAACTCCTATCTTCGCGAGGTTGCACACGTCAATACGCGGTTTCCGAGGTTGTCACCGCGATGCTTATCTCCACGCAAGGAATCTGGCCAAGACAATAGCCAGGGACAAGCCAGTGAGTACGTTTGAATGTACTCGCAAACATTAAGAACACGGGTATAATATATCAAACATGATCCGGATCAATTAGATGGTCACACGTCTGTCACGAAATATATAAGAAAAACCAAGATGCACACGTATGGTTAAAAATGTACCAAAATAAAATACTGGGTGCCAAGCGAGTGTCTGAATGACTCCTCGAGCGGAAAAATGCGGAATAATACAGGTGCCAAGCGAGTGTCTGAATGACTCCTCGAGCGGAAAATGCGGAATAATAATACAGGTGCCAAACGAGTGTCTGAAAGACTCCTCGAGCGGAAAATGCGGAATAGTAATGCCGCAGCCGGGTGTCTGAGCGACACCACAGAAAGGGCTTATAAGAAAAATAATCACAGCGAACATCCAGGAGGTAGGACCATCCCAGGGATACTCAATCATGTACATAAAATAAAAGGTTAGCCCAGAGTAATAAAGATCACAATCCATACGTGCCACAATCATAAGTAATATTTAGTACAGTCGTTTCTCCATCCGAAAACCGATAATTTAGTCAAGCTATATCTCCATCCGAATACCGTTACTACGATCCAGTTAACCGTGTCTCCATCCGAATACCGTTACAGAGTTCTAGATTAATCGTCCTCCATCCGAATACCGTTACAGAGTTCTAGATTAATCGTCCTCCATCCGAATACCGTTACAGAGACTCAACTCAGACTGTGGTTTTTACTCAAAAACAAGACTATCCAACAGGATGTATCCTCTGCAGAGGGAATACCATTTTCCACGAGTAACGGGTTTACTTAGTCCCTCGGGACTAATTCCGTCTATGGTCTTTTAATTGAAAACACGCCTGACCTGCACACACCAGCTTAACTCACCAGTGTCTGGAATCACCCACGACACCTGCCAAGCAAAACTCTAAGTGGGGAGGCTACAACCTCGACGTAGCATGGGATCACAAAATTTATACCGCGCGCAAACTGGGGAAGCTATCCCCTTCGGCTACAACCGAAACACCCATGCCCCCGGACCGGATGACTGGCTTTAATCCATGGCCATGGGACCCTCATCACGGCCTCTCTGTACGGTGTGTGCTTTGGAAAGGGGTTGACAACCTACTGAACCATACCCTGTCCCCTGCAGGGACAAGTGGTGGTACCGACAAAGAAGGAAGCTATTGATCAAGACTCGGTCTACTACCGACTCAGGTGGTCCAAGCATCTACTAACAACATTACCACTAGTGAAATAAATCACCACTCCTCGAGCCTCACCATGCTATGCCGGGCATACTCGTCTCAACGAGGGATTAGGGACAAGCTCGTGTCTACCCAAGACCACGACTTTCCCGGCTTCCTACCGGTGTGCAAGAGAAGCTCACGAGGATGACCCAGATCACTAGTGTATCCTTGCTGACCACACAAAACAACTCCAAAGTGCACTCATGCACGAGACCATATCGATACATAAACTATCACACACTCCAAGTCAAAAGGTGTTGTGATCGCATCCAAACACCACAACAAAATATTATGCCAGAGTTCAGAAATGCTTGCCTTCAAGAGTATGCAAAGGATGCACTTATTGGAGGCTTTCCTTTTCCTCCAAAAATCCTATTTTGCAAAATACACAAATAACAAATATTTCAAACACAGTACCAAAACCTGTCTCAAATATTTTTGAAATAAATCTTAAAATAAACTAGATGAAATTTGAGGGAGGTAGGAAAAAGAATCAACTCATTTGGAGTTTTATTTTAAAAGTTATAGCCAGTCAAAGTTTGGTCAAACTCTTGTTTTTATTAAAATCAGAAAAAGGAAAACGCTTCGAGGGAAATACGCTTACGCAGCAGAGAAACGCACTCGGGAGTTTGCGCCTTCACTTAAACAGAGAGAGGGCGGACGTGCGGGTCGCTGACAGCGGGTCCAGAGGGCCCACTGGTCAGGTTTGACCGTTTCTTCCCTCCTTCTCCTCTCTTCTGCCCGACGGGAGCGAGGCTCCGGCGATCGCCGTCGACGAACGGCAGCGCCTCACGGGCATCCAAGGGCGGGGATGGAACGGCAAGACCGAGGCGGTCCTCGGGGTGGTTGATGGGTCGTCGGAGGTGGAAGGAATCGCCGGCGGCGAGCTCCGCGGCGGAGAAAAGCCACGGTGGTGAAGTGACTTTGGTGCTCCGGTGGTCTCCGACCGAAGTTGGGTAGCTGGGTAGCTCCGCAAGACTACGGGGAGGTTCTTGGTGGCGCTGGATTGGCGAAAGGGTGGTCGGCTGCGACGAATCGCACCGGAGCTTAGCGGCGGCCGAGCTGGCCGGAGTTGAGGAAGACGGCCACTATGGGTCGATCTACTGCGTGGGAAGCTCTACGGGGAGTGTCTGATGTCGCCTGAGTGCTCGGAGGGGCTCGGGGTTCCTTTATACAGCGTGGCGAGGCTGGCTCTGTGGCGGCAGAAGATAAGATCGCCGGTGACCACTTTCCTGTAGTTGCAGGGCATCATGGCGGCGATGAAAGCGTGCCGACGAGCGGGAGGATAAGCACGGCCTGTGCTCTGGGGCAGCTGGCGTGCGCTGGTGGTTTGGGCGGCGCCGTCCGCGGCGGAATCCGCTGCCGACGCCGGCGTGCTGCCAAGGCGGTGCTGCAGGGTGCCAGGGAGAGCTTGGAGGGTACTGGAGAGAGGGCGAGTGCCTGGCGGGGTTCGGCAGGCGAGCAGGGGTCAGAGATGGGACGCGACGAGGGCGGCAGTGCGGCGTGTCGGCGTAGTGCGCGCGCGTGCAAAACGTGCGCTCTGGGCGCGCCCAGAGCACGCACGGCACCTGTTCGACGAAATGCCAGCGCACTCTAGAGCTCGAGGGTGGAGCTGGCACTGCACAGGATGGAGGTAGGGGTAACAAGGCACTCAGTGGACAAGGTGGGTAGGTCAGGGGTTCAAGTCCACAATGCAAACCAGAGAGCTTGCCCAAAACTGACTGTGCACACCAGGTGTTCGACAGAATGTCAAGTGCACTTAGGCAACTCTTGGAGTGGCCCAAGTTTCCAGATCAGGGTCTCTTTAGATACAGGAGATGGTGGTAAGGTCACTTGGGCAAAACCAGAAACTTGTTAGTGCAAGTTTTACAAAACACCAGTTTTGGACAGAAAACAGAAGGGTTTAGAGCATGCACTTCAAAACCTCCAATGAGCCCAATCTCCTGGACTTAAGAGTTTGGTAGGGAGGGCTACAAGTAGGAAAAAGCTCAGGGTCACTAGAGCAAGGAAAAATATGGTTGTAGTACAAATCACCAAATTGGACCAGAATGCAAAAGAGGCTGATCCACTCAAATCTTCCAAGGAACATCACTGGGTTTTTGCTTGAAGATGAATTGTATGCATCCATTGACATCTTCAAACACTTGGAAGAATTTTTAAAGAAATATTTAAATGGGTTGCAGTGCAAAAGTGCCTACTGGACCAGATTGGAAAGTTGGTGTAGAGCTCAAAATCTCCAATGGCCAAGAGGTATTTTTGCATAAAAGTGATGTGGGAACATCACATGACATCCCCAAATTTTGGTGGAAATTTAGAATGCATTTGTCAAAAGGTTGCAGTGCAAAACAGGCTCCAAATGCAAAAGAAATCATTTTAAAGGAATAAAGCTTTGAGGAAAATAAATCTTGCAACATTTGGATCCACTGATAAATAATTGTTTTTATTTTAGAGAGTAATCAAGTCCAACAATTCCTTTTGAGAGTTTTACCACTAGAGGCAAAAATCCAAAATCACAAAAGGTAAATCTTGACAATTGGAAAAGTTTTATTTCCTGGCAACATTTTAATAAATAAAACAAGGCCAAATTTTTTTGGGTGTTACACTAAGGTGGCCTGCTTATCCAAAACTTCACCTATTAACTTCTCAAGATGAGCAATCTGAGATTTCAAACCATCAAATTCTTTAGACATATCATCGAGCTCTTTATTCATATAACCCATAAAGCTTTTTTGTTCTTTAAGCTCGTTTCTAAAGAAATTATTATGCTCAAATTGTAAGACCATAAAACTCCTAACATTGCTTTCGATCTCTTCTAACCTTTTAAGGTGAAGATCACCAAATCTAGGTAGGGTCATCGTGACAAGCAAGCGATCCAACACACGAGCAAACAAGAAGCAAGCGGAAAACAAGCGAACGGAAAAGAGAGGGCGAATAAAACGGCAAGGGTGAAGTGGGGGAGAGGAAAACGAGAGGCAAATGGAAAATAATGTAATGCGGGAGATAAGGGTTTGTGATGGGTACTTGGTATGTTGAATTTTGCGTAGACCTCCCCGGCAACGGCGCCAGAAATCCTTCTTGCTACCTCTTGAGCACTGCGTTGGTTTTCCCTTGAAGAGGAAAGGGTGATGCAGCGAAGTAGCGTAAGTATTTCCCTCAGTTTTTGAGAACCAAGGTATCAATCCAGTAGGAGGCTACGCGCGAGTCCCTCGCACCTACACAAAACAAATAAATCCTCGCAACCAACGCGATAAGGGGTTGTCAATCCCTACACGGTCACTTACGAGAGTGAGATCTGATAGATATGATAGGATAATATTTTTGGTAATTTTATGATAAAGATGCAAAGTAAAATAAAAGCAAAGTAAAAAGCAACGGAAATAACTAAGTGTTGGAAGATTAATATGATGAAGATAGACCCGGGGGCCATAGGTTTCACTAGTGGCTTCTCTCAAGAGCATAAGTATTTCACGGTGGGTGAACAAATTACTGTTGAGCAATTGACAGAATTGAGCATAGTTATGAGAATATCTAGGTATGATCATGTATATAGGCATCACGTCCGAGACAAGTAGACCGACTCCTGCCTGCATCTACTACTATTACTCCACACATCGACCGCTATCCAGCATGCATCTAGAGTATTAAGTTCATAAGAACATAGTAACGCGTTAAGCAAGATGACATGATGTAGATGGATAAATTCATGCAATATGATAAAAACCCCATCTTGTTATCCTCGATGGCAATAGTACAATACATGCCTTGCTGCCCCTACTGTCACTGGGAAAGGACACCACAAGATTGAACCCAAAGCTAAGCACTTCTCCCATTGCAAGAAAGATCAATCTAGTAGGCCAAACCAAACTGATAATTCGAAGAGACTTGCAAAGATAACCAATCATGCATAAAAGAATTCAGAGAAGATTCAAATATTGTTCATAGATAAACTTGATCATAAACCCACAATTCATCGGTCTCAACAAACACACCACAAAAGAAGATTACATCGAATAGATCTCCACGAGAGAGGGGGAGAACATATTGAGATCCAAAAAGCGAGAAGAAGCCTTCTAGCTACTAACTATGGACCCGAAGGTCTGAGGTAAACTACTCACACATAATCGGAGAGGCTATGGTGTTGATGTAGAAGCCCTCCATGATCGATGCCCCCTCCGGTGGAGCTCCGGAACAGGCCCCAAGATGGGATCTCGTGGGTACAGAAGGTTGCGGCGGTGGAATTAGGTTTTTGGCTCCGTATCTGATCGTTTGGGGGTACGTAGGTATATATAGGAAGAAGAAGTACGTCGGTGGAGCAATAGGGGGCCCACAAGGGTGGAGGGCGCGCCCTGGGGGGGGGGGGTAGGCGTGCCCCCTACCTCGTGGCTTCCCTGTTGGTTGCTTGACGTAGGGTCCAAGTCTCCTGGATCATGTTCGTTCCGAAAATCACGTTCCCGAAGGTTTCATTCCGTTTGGACTCCGTTTGATATTCTTTTTCTGCGAAACTCTGAAATAGGCAAAAAACAGCAATTCTGGGCTGGGCCTCCAGTTAATAGGTTAGTCCCAAAAATAATATAAAAGTGGATAATAAAGCCCAATAATGTCCAAAACAGAAGATAATATAGCATGAAGCAATCAAAAATTATAGATACGTTGGAGACGTATCACGCCTTCCACCCTTACCCCGCGGCGCGCGCGGGCCGCCGCAAGGGCCTCGAGCTACGCTGCGGCGATGGTGACGCACACCTGATGGGAGCAATCAAACATGAGGGCCGCTCTCATAGTGGCGCGGGAGCTGCTGCGGTGCCGACTAGCAGAGAGCGGCCGTGATGCATTGCTGGAGCGCGTCGCTGAGCTGTTGGACGCTGTGACCAGGGGTACGCCACCTTTTTGCTCCCTACCTACGCCTCAAGTTGTGGCCATATCGCACGGTGGGTCTCGCCGTGCCCGCGTGCTCCCAGGCGCACCAGGAGGGTTCATCGGCAAGGACGCGGCCGGCGGAGCCGGGCACCCAGCCACACTTTTGCCTCCCCCGGTGGGTGCAGTGGCGAACGTTGCCCCCTACGGCCCCAGCAGGATCCCGCCCTTCCATCCTCGGGGCGGCGCGTTGGGCCCGGTGGCGTGGAGCGCGGGGCATTTCGGCGGGGTTTCCGGGATGGCGGCTCCGGAGGCCTATGTGCCCCGGATGATGGACCGAGAGTACACGCCGGAGGATGACCCCGGCTTGTTCCTCGAGCCGGGTTGGGAAGAGGAGATGCTGGAAGTTGAGGCCTTCCAGGAGCCACCCAGGAGCCTCGCCGACCCCGCCGGCGACAACAACTGCAGGGTACCACTAATCTCTCAGGAGCAGGCTTACGCTAACCATGGGTCACAAGTGGATCAGGTCACAGCTGTGGACGACGGCCCCAGCATGGCAGCCTCCCTTCCACCAGGGGAAGCGCACTGGGGGCTGCCTGGGAGGAGCCTGGAGCAAGGCCCCTCTCCGCATCGCACAGAGCAAAGCGTCGCCCGAAGGTAGGTCCTCTGTCGGGGAGGCACTGGTGAGCCTTCCCCCCGGCAGAGGGTCCGTGGTCGCCGCTAGCGTCCCCTTTGCCCCTTGGCGTCGTCCTGGTTTCCAGACGCCCCAACGGTGGTCGAGGGTGGCGCAAGGCGGGGCCCTCGTCTGGCGATATGAAGCAAGGCTCACACCTGTGAAGGTCTCCGCTCGTGACACTCTCACGTAATAATGAGTGGGGCTTTACATGCCCTGGAGTCTCCGGAGTGCCGCCCTCGGGCCACGGGGGCTCCCGCCCACGTCCTAGTGGAAGCACCATGCTCCGCGCTGGCCGTCGACACTGTCCCACAATGACTATGCTCACAACAAGTGAAAGCACATAGCTCCGCGCTGGTGGGAAGACAAGAAGACTAGCTAGGTGCCGGACGCGGCCATTTGCATTTGACCTCTTTTCTGTAGCTCAAATTTGCAACCTTTGATCTTGAATTTGAAGTTGTATTTCCATCGGCAATCGTGGGGGGCATCCTTTCTCGTTCGTGTTGATTTCATGAGTTTCTGGATTTGTGCTTTGTTTTGAGATTTGCGTCCGCTATCTCCCCCCTTCCGAGCACCTCACGAGCGGGGGCTGGCCGCGGCATACACACACTATGCGCACACCCCGCCATGACTGGCGCTCGCTTCTCGAGAAGACCCCTCGGGTGGACTAGCGGACCCCTCAGGAAACCAAAACCTCGCGAGCCCGCAAGGGACTCCCCTCAGAAGAAATGCACATCCGCAGCTGCCAAATCAGCTTGAAGCCCGACTGGACAAAAGTAAGTTACGACAGCCAGCCCACAAGGGGCTCGCAAGCACACAAGAGCATGTTTTAAGCCTAGCCTACAGAGTAAAATGGTGGTCCATTTACATGAGGGGCTCCCCCTCCCCAAAATGCTCTTACATTGTGAGGGGCCGTGCCCAAGCTTTTGCGTGCAAGTTCAAAATAAAGCGGGCTCAGTCGGAAATGTCGCTCGCTGCATCTTCCGAGTCGCTCTCAGACATGCTGCGGGCGCTGTCGCCCGCGCTATCTTCACCGTCGCCAACCACGCCGCCCTCATCCGCCACGACCACCACCGTGTCGTCATTAGAAGAAAATGCCCTAACTAGAGCATCCACATTGTTGTCCACCCAGCGCGCTAGGTTATCCCGGATGACCTCAGGCACTGGGGCAATGGCGGCGTCAAAGTTAAAGTCATGATTGGTGTTCAGGAGACGGCAGAAGACGCGGGAGAGTGCGCGCCCGAGGAGGCCTCGGCTCTTTTCGTCCGCAAGCTCACGAGCCCTCTCAGCCCGGTTCTCCAGGCGCGTCACGACGTCGGTGAAGAAGCGAAGATGGCTGGCGTAGTCCTCGGCGTGGGGGTGAGGGGCGTGCTCATTGCAGATGGTACCTAGCGCCTAATTGGCCCTCGTCCTGAGGTCCCGAAGCATGGGAACATGCTCGCGCAATAGCGTCTGCCGGCGAAGCGCCTCTTCCCTCTTCTGTTGCGCGAAGGACTCGGCGCTGGTAACCCGCTGCTGAAGCAGGAGCAGCTCAGCATGGGCGGAGGCCAGCTCGGCTTGCACAGAGATCAAGGAAGCTGCTGCGGCTTTCTCGCGCTGCTCCGCCTTGGCCAACCCTGACCTGAGGGCGGTGGTCCTGCCCTCAGATTCGGCCTCCACGAACTTCAGCTTCGTATCGTACCTGTTGGCGAGATCAGCACGAGCCCCAGCCACTCTGCGGTCAACATCCTCCTGGGTCATAGCCTCGCGCGCGTCGGCAGCATCTTCCGCTTCGGCGACCTGACGCTCCCTCGTCTCCAACCGCTCAAGCTTGAGGCTGCTCTCCGTAGCCTCCAGCACCAGCGTTTCCTCGTGCCTCAAGATCTCCTCCTCATCAGATGGCGCCCCCTTCATCGACGCCAAGGCAGCCCTGCGCGCCTTCACTTGCTGCTCCAAGGAGGCATTCACGGCCAGGAGCTCCTGCTTGTGCTTCTCGGTGGCCTCGCGATGGAGGTCAGCCTCCCTGGCCTCCTCCAAGGCCCGGGCGGTGGCCTCGTGCAAGGTTGTGAGGGAGGCCTCGGCCTTCGCGTTGGCATGCTCGCGCTGGAGGCGCCCGAGGTTGATGGCCACCTTCAGTCGATGCCATTCGTCCACCAGCCGGAGACCCTCAGCTTCAAGGCGGGCGTCGGCGTCTGCGAGTTCTTCCCCGAGCCGGCTCAGCGCACCCATTGCCTCCTGGAAGAGCTCGTGGCGGACAGCACCCCGCTTGTGCGCGAGCCCGAACGCATGACCAGGCCCGTCCCTCGTGCCGGAAGTCATTGAAGAGGTCCGAGGGGGCTCGCCTCCTCCTAGTGGGGGGCTGGTGCCTTGCCGGGCGCCCCTTGGGCCCTATCAAGAGCCCCGGGGAGGAGCGGCTCGTCACCTGAAGAAGAGGCCAGGGCTGAGGCCACCCAGCCGTGGTCGAAAACCAAAGGAGGAGACCTTGGCACGCCTTCCGCGCCCCAAGCAAGGCCACCCAGCCGTGGTCGAAAACCAAAGGAGGAGACCTTGGCACGCCTTCCGCGCCCCAAGCAAGGCCACGAAGGAGAGATGGCAAGAACGCGGGCTCGAGGCACCAGGCTGGCGCGCTTGCCTCTCTGGCCGACCTCGCGCCATGCGCGGCAGGCTGGCTTGAGGCGCTCAAGGCCAGCAGGGGACTTGAGGCAGGAGGAGGTTGCTTCTCACGAGATTTCGCCGCCTTAGCAGAAGGGACCCTGGGGAGTGCTACCTCTTGAGCATGCGTTGGCTTTCCCTTGAAGAGGAAAGGGTGATGCAACAAAGTAGCGTACACTACAAAAAAATACACTTCCGTGATGATACGTGTTTGTCACAGTAGGTCACGTTTTCTGTCATGCATGTACATGCATGACAAATTTATGACAGAATCAAGATAGTCATACCTGTGCTGTCTTAGAAGTGTTCCATGACATTACCAAAATTATAATCATGGAAGTGTCCACTTCTATGACGATAAATTGCGCGTCACAGAAGTGCTTTCGTCAAGGGTGACCGACACATGGCATCCATCGTAACGGAAAACCGTTAAGCTATCGGGTCCGGTTTTGGATCCGATAACCCATTAACAGCCCTGACCAATGGGGATTTTCCTCGTGTAAAATCATCATTGGTTGGAGGAAACACATGTCGGCTCACCGTTGGGACAGATGTCATCCACTCATTGGACCCAAAGCGCCTATGATACGTCGACACGTGGCATGGCCCAACAGAGGCCCATTCCCATGAAAACGTCGGCCTGTTTGACTTGGTCAAAAGGTGGCGGCCCGGCCCATGGCAAGCCTGTTAATGGCCTGTTCGCATATAGCCCATTTACAGCCCGCTAACCCAGGGCCCGTTTACGGCCTATCCAAATTAGGCCGAGTAGCGTCATCTGGGCCGTCCAATATAATTCCAGCCCGTTTTAACTTCCGGCCCATGTATGGCCCATGACGTCTTTCGGCCCATATGAGGCCCTTATTACTCTTGGCCCATTAACGGCCCGTGGTAAAACTGGCCCATAATGAACAGTGTATCACTTTATACCCATTAACGGCACGTGGTGAAACTGGCCCGTAATGAATAGTGTATCACTTTATACCCATTAACGGCCCATTATTCCGTTGGGCCGTTTCCAGCCCATGTTATCTTTCGGCCTTTTCGGGGCCCATTTATTCTTGGGCTCATTTCCACATTCATTTACTTACGGCCCGTTACTGTCATTTTCTGCTTGTGGGCCAAATTCAGCCCGTGGTTACAGTCGGCCTGTTTGTGGCCCGTTAGTACGTTGGGCCGTTTTCATAGCGTCATCAAAATACGGCCGATTAACGACGGCGCGGGATGGTCGGCCCATGGACGAATGATTTCAACTCTAGCCCATTTACGGCCACAATGTGGTCTGTTATTGGCCCATGTTTGGCCAACCGATCATACGGCCCGTAGAAGGCACCTTGATGATACGGCCCATAGAAGGCCCATTGTGTCTATGACCCGTATAAGGCCCATTGTTTCTACGCCACGTAGAAGGCCCATTGTTTCTACAGCCCTTAGAAGGCCCATTGTTTCTACGGCCCTTAGAAGGCCCATTGTTCCTACGGCCGGTAGGAGGCCCATGTTAACTACAACCGCTGGGCATCAAAGTTCGCCACCAGTGCAAATATAGGGAACACCCTACACTATACATAAATGGCTTGCTGTTTTCTTTAGCCGGTGGCTGCATGTTAAGAACAAATTTTGTATCGCACCAACAAATTACAACTATAAAACAAAAGGAAGGTTGGCATAAAAGTTAACAGTCTAGCAGATAAATGCACCACCAGAAGTTCAGAAGCTCAGTTCATTTGACCTGACTGTTACGTTTTCATGCTGTATTGTCCGATGGAGCACCATAACCTTCGCCTTCAGTTCTCCTAGGCTCCTGAACAACATAGTAAATGTCTGATAGTTTGGTTTCAAAACCATGCATATCTTGACAACATCGAACAATGTCTCTCCTTGTTTCACAAAGGGTCTCTATTAGGGAATGGACTTGTGTCTGGAGCACAGATACAACATTGTTTTGAGCTTGCATATCTTGATCATGAGGCAGTTTGGACGAGATTGCCTTAACAACCAAGCCAGTATTACGCAGGAACGTGCTTTTGGCACTGTTAGTGGACAGGTACTGACCCACTGCAGCAAGAGCTGACATCGCGGTTATAGTTGCCTCGCCACCTTCAGAAGGTGGCGGTTCCACCATTTTTTCCATAGCTCGCTGAAAAGTTGAGGTTTTACATTAGTAGTACCAGAACTGAAGATATTAAGGAGGCAGCAAAACCAAACAAAATAGCTTTGGTCTATATACAGAACTTATTCTGGTGAACCCATGTAAAATAATAGTTGTATTTTATTGCAAAGTACATAATAAAACCAGGTTCCAAACATATGACCATGTACCATCTCTAATGTATTGTCTATTTCTTCACATTGTATTGAGGGCTAAGGATAAAGAGACGAAGTTTATAATACGGTAAGCATAGTATGACATCATTCATATCAAAAAACAACTGAGAACAGACAAACAAGCGATTGTAACGTTGTGTGGGCAAGTCCAGCACGGAACTAGATTACAGGTCAAGATCAAAGGAACATCACTCCTCTCTTTTAAACCTTGTAAGGTGCAATGATACACTAAGACAATTGTGTATAAAATTGAAAAGAGTACTAGACATTGGCTGCAAACCATGCAGTTCAAGGCACAAGTCAGAGTAAGTAGTAGTTAAAAGGCATGAGGATTAAGGACTTACAACAGCGGCTTTGACTGGTGTAGTCATGCCCTTCTTCTTGCTGGTTTGACAGTCTTTGAAGATTTCCACAGCATTTGGTTCAGGTACTTTTTGGTCCTTGCGGGCTTTCCTCTGCATTTGGAACAAGTCAATATAGATCTGATAATATGGTACAACGAAAAGAGTGAAACAACAGCTAATTACAAGAGCCTCACAGTGTGCAATATAGCTACGAGATCCTGTCGTCTGTTGGAATTTCACTTTCGTACGGTTGGCCTTGTTCTTTGAACAGTTCACCTACAAGAAGATAGATTTGTGTGGCACATGTGTAAATAGGACTTCAACATGTGATCTAATCACATATATATAATGTACCTGATACTTCGGATCGGACCAGTGTTTAACGAGGCCTCTCCAGTCTTCATCAGATATATTTTCCACTGGAGATGTTTGGGCAAGTTCACTGTTAGCCTTGCCTTCAAAGTGAGTTTTCCTCAAGTTATACCGATACTGTCGTAGAGCAGACTTGAAAACATGGGTGCAAGCTTGTCTGGTTGCATCATCTTGGCATCCAACTTGAACCTCATCTATTGAAAATTATGGGAGTCTCATTATCAGCAACCTAGAAAGTATTGGACAGAGCAAGACGATATTACTAGTTTCCATACATAACCATACTTACAGATAAATGGTCGAGGAAGGTGTTGAACTGGGTTTCGTCTTTGTCATTCCTGTACTGAATCCATGTTGGGAGGATACGTACATGACACCTAACAGGAACCGCTGCCTCTGATACTAACTTGGCTGACTCTATAGCATCACGTGGCCTTTTTAAACCTGCCTCAAAACGGATCTCCATTCTTCCTCCTCTAGATTTAGTTAACCTATCAAGCATTATCCCTGATGTTTGTTTCCTGTTGCGCCTAGGTGCTAGTCCAACAACAAACATAGGAAGTGTTAGTGTACATTAGACTGTGAGACTACATATAAAGAAGCATGCAACTGTAACTTGACTCCAGCAACTACCTTCTTGCTGTTGAAGCTCACAAGTTCATCTGATCTTGCCAACTAATCTTGTGTCAAGAGTGCTTCGGAAGTAGTGTCAGGTGGCAAGGGAGCTTGGGAACGTGCTGCTCGCTGAGTTGACCAACGAGTAAATCGTGCAGCTGGTGGTACTGTGGAAGGTGTTGCAACAACTAGGGTTGTCTCTGCTTGTTTGGTGGCAACATTTGTTTCTATTTGGCTTGTTCTGCAGCTCGTGTAGCATGGGATACCCTGTCGGTACAATTTTCCGCTGTACTTTGACCTTCTATTGCACCATCAGTACCAGCAGAATCTGCAGGATTGTTCCGCTTCCCTTTCCCTGTCGTTCTGTCTTGCTTCCTCTTTCTCTGTGCCATGTTAAGTCAAGCCGACAAGAAAAATGAATAACAATTTATTTCTTCAGAACTAATGTACTTTGATGTAAGAACATGGTCTGATAGACAGATATTGTATGTTCTAGAAACAGGAACGCGTGTCTTAGTCACAAGTATAATGTGTAAAGTAAGCAGATGAAATTCAACAAAATTAGAAGCAATACAAGCTAGACATCATACATAACATGCAACCACATATAATAGTGCCAAGTTAGAGGGAGTACCTGTGATGGTGCACTTGGGGAGACGTGCTCATCACCAACACAACTACGTTGAGTGTCTATGCATGTGTTGTCTTGGAAATCATCTTGGGGGGATGGAGGAGTAGAATCTGTAGAGGCCCTCCATTTGGAAGGAGCACCTTCATCCGCTGCCTTGCTAACTTCCTTCCGCTTTATTGATTTTGAATTGTCAAGTAAAACCGAAAAGAAAAAGCAATAAAATTCACTCTTCAGAACTCATTCGTGCATGATACTGATAATCACTACTTTGATGTAAGGCAAACACATGAAACCATTTCACCAAATAAGAAGCAATGCAAGCTAGACACCACGTGAAAGATGCAACCAATATGACTCTGCCAAGTTAAAAGTGTCCCATCATAAATGGCATTTCAACAAATTAGAAGCAGTGCATGCTATAAATCATATCAAAGATGCAACTAATATCGCACTGCATATACTGAAGGTGTCTCATCATATTGATTTATGCGGGATACAAAAAAACAATAGTTCTATGTGAGGACATGCTTAATAGACAGATGTACTATGTACTAAATACAGGAAGGCATGTCACATTAACAGGTATAATGTATAAGCTAAGGAGAATAGCACATGCAGTTTAACCAGATTGAAAAAATGACAATCTAGACACCATATGCAACATGCAACCACATATCATGCTGCCAAGTGAGAGCAAGCACCTGCGATGCTAGTGTAGGGGAAATGCGGTAATCAACTACAGAGCTACGTTCACTATCTTCATCTAGCCTTGCTGTTTCTTGAGAATCATGTCGGGAGGCTGACGCCGCATTCTTTAAATGAGGAGTAATCCACTTGCCTGACTGCCTCATCATAAGTGATTGATGAGGGATACACAAGAACATTAGTTTGATGTAAGAACATGGTTAATACACAGATGTACTAGTACGTACCAAAAACAGAAAGACATGTCATATTCAAAGGTATAATGTGTAAGCTAAGCAGATGCAATTTAACCAATTGGAAGCAATACAAGCTAGACATCCTGCTGGAGTGGTGAGCATGATCATCTAGGACCTGAGAGCCTGGTGGGAGGCGGGCTGCTTCGCCACCGTCGCGGCTTTTTAGTTGGCTTCCAGGTGATGCCTCTCTTTGCTAGGCTTGTCACTGGCTCGACCAGTGCCCTGACTAGCTATTTGTCTTCTGGTGCTCACGGGATGGTGGTTCATGTAAAAAATATCTTTCCTTATCTTAATAAAGACCGACTTCGGCCTTTCGAATACAAGCTAGACACCATATGGAACATGCAACCACATATGACACCGCGAAGTTAAAGCAAGCACCTGGGATGGTGGTTCATTGCGAGCGAGGTCATCAACTTCAGAGCTACGTTTACCGTCTCCATCTGCTGACACTGCACCTATTATAAGGCTGAAACGTGTCTGGCCTATCCGCGTACGACGCTGGAGCGACTTCTCTCTTTTCTTTTTTGCTTCTCTCATAGCAGCGGAGTCTGAAATACCCTACATAAAAACACAATAGTGAGAGTATGGGTGAAGTGTGTGCAGAACTAGTGCACTGTAAAAGTACAGATAGCAGGTGGCTAAAAAATAAATGACAGGAGACATATGATAGCTCTACAACATTGCATGGCAAACAAAATTAGATTCTCCGTATGATTTTGTAATATATCAGCACAGGAAATGCAGGTACTCCTCCAGCACACCACCACATGTGGTCATATCAAGATAACAGTCGACTGAAAATAAATAGGTCAGTCGATTTTTTTAATGAATCGTCCGATCTATAAGGAACGGGCAGATGGCCTTCGTCTACTCCCGCCAGTCACTGTTGACGATCTTTCTCGAACCGCCAATGACCACCGGCCCAGACCCCTGCCTCCGCCTCCCCGCCCTCCCCTCGACCTCACACCACTGTCGTGCTTGGTAGCGCCCCCAGGCCATCCCTTTAATCCCGGCCAACCTCCAGATCGGGCGCCAGTAGCTCTAGGCCCCACACGCCCCTAAGATAAACACCGAGGCGTTGCTTCCCCGGTGTAATAGGCGGACTAGCGCCTGTTACGCCGGGGAAGGCTTCCGTTAATTGGGAATCAACTGACCAGGAATTGAAATTCAGGGGGGTGACGGACCTCTAGCTAAGGTAAAATAGTATATGAGGAGAAACCTTGTGCATCGCGAGTTACTAGGAAAATCTAGTATCAAGAAGAAGCGGTCAACTAGTGTCTTCTGTGGGATGAATACCGTGCAAGCAGACACGTAAGATTTGCGCGAATTAGGGAAGAGGAGTACCATTTTCGGTTGCTGGTGTGGTCGCCTCCACATGTCACGCCGATCTTCTTCTTTTTGCCGGGGAAACCGATGTTCTGGAGGAGGGTGCAGGCTTGGACGAACCCATGGACAAATTGTTGACTGTGTTGCCGTGGCCGTATGTCAGCGGAGGGGAAGCAGATCCGAGGCGGCGAAGGACGGCGTAGCAGGAATAGCTCCGGTGCGGTGGAGGGTGGCGAAGTTGGAGCGGCGGCGGTGAGGCGCAGGACGGCGTGGTTGAACTGGCTCAGGTACGGACGGCTCGGCCTCGGCTTCAACTACTAGCCGTGGACGGCGTTGCGGTGGACGACGACGTTGGGGTATCGGCTCCGGCATGATGGACGAGGGCGACGGTTGATGCGTGGAATGGGGTGGCGGACGGAGGACGCCGGGGTTTCGCGGCTGGTGGAGAGGTAGTTTTTGCGCCCACGGAGTACGAATGGGGAATCGGACGGGTGGGCGGGGGGAGGGGGGAGAACCATGTTTCGGTGTGGGACGCGCTTGTTTTTGGCTTTTTTGAACAGAAGATGGGATGCGCTTGTTAGAAATTTGGGGAAAGTACAAACTTTGCCCCCCTCTTAAATTTCAGACCTACTGCGGGTCGGGGGTAGGATGGTAATCCCAGGTGTCCCAAATAGTGGGCGGGAGCGATTTCGGCCGCGCGCATGTGTGCTTAGGCGGCCATTGTGTATGAATGTTTTTCGGAGGCGGTTGCGTGGCATCTAGATGAAGCTATAAACCTACCCCGGTTTAGACCTTTGGACGTCGGGCCGGTAGGTTTCACGGGTCGGAGTTATTAGAAAAGTAATTTCCTTGTACTACCAAACATTGGTCTCATGCAGTTTCGGGCGAGTAGAGGCTCTTTTGGCACTTCGTTCGAAATTTTGAAACACAAGCATTCACGTTCAGAGTACTCTTGAACTTTGAGGATTGACCTAAATAGACAACGTTAAATTTGACCTTGTATGTTTGAAAACCTCATTAAATTATCCGCTTCTTTTTGAAATTTTGACACTTGAAAATCCTATAACTACGATTATTTTGGAATGGAGGAGCTAAATTAGAATCTATTTTTTACACGACTACATATGCTATTATGTACAAAGTCAGAGCAAAGATTGGTGCCCCCATAATTTAGGTATGATTTACAAATGCCATGATATCAAATTCAAATAATTGAATGGACTTCATGTTGAATTCGATTTTTTAAACCACCTTAAGTTGAATTCAAATGTATGCTATTTCATAGGTAGCTATTTATAATGTTCATTGTGTAACTTTCGTATGTATAATGTGCTTTACACACAACATGAACTATACTCACGTTTATATTCGATTGCTAAAGCGATGCATTGTCTGGAGTTCAAAATACTAACTATGTGGATCAATTGTGTCGAATAATAACATAGACATGCTCAAATTTGATACAATCTAGATGTCTGATGGATCAATGACCGTTCCTTACGCGAATTGCAAATATCATGATCCCATCGTAATATTTGGATACAATTTATATCTTTAATCAATGTGTACAGCAGTCTTGTACGTGTAGTTTCACTCTCCATTGGTGGTCTCTCACACATGCTCACACACTCTCTCCCGAGGTGTCTTTCTCGCACACATGCTCTCGATATAACCCTCCCTCCCTCTCGTAACCATTTACGACCGTTTTCACTAACCTTTGTCACAAGCACTCGCCCTCTCGCAAGCATACACACGCACTCCCCATCAACCCTTTCTATATACATAAACCTGCCTACGTGTCTCCTGTACGCACATTATCTTTAGGCCTGTCTCTAACTCATTGTCTCACACCTCTCTTCCTAATCGACGAGTATGATTCTAGCAGAGCATTCTGTAGGATGCCCCTTAAAGTTAGGTTGGATGAATAGTAATATCAGAGATAAAGGGGTTACCTTAGTCCGAGAACCTAGGGTTACAAATCCTAGCTGGCTTTGTCAGTGGACATAGAGTCCTTCACAATTATGCTATCTTTGTCTTGTATGACTGGTCATCCATGGGTCTCCCTAAATGCGTCACGGGCCGACCAATGTGGCGCAGGACGGAACCGAACGAAGGGCCTCACCTTGACCCACCGGACCTCACGCGGTGACACACCCTCTGCCCCCATGTCTCGTTATCTTCTCACACCCACACATACCAACACAGACACCACACACGAAAAAATATTCTCCTGGTGCCTCTGTCCACTCCCCCCTTGCATATACACACTCAAGGGAATCTCCCGCCGTGATGTCATATCCGTCTCTCTCTCTCTCTCTAGACCACTCTCATTTCTCGTGCTATCTCTCCCACGCCCCCTGCCAGCCCCTCTATCCATGCCTCTCTCGAATACGTAATACACACACATACCTCTCTAGGCCCTGCCAAATGCATCAACTACACATTCACACATGTTACATCACGTACCCCATTGATCTAAAAAGCCCTCTCTTCACATTTATTTTGCATACAACATTCCTTTTGAATAAAGTGTGGCCAAAAACATATTTTAGAATTTCTACATATATACAACATTACAAAGTTCTATGGAGGAGTATGAACGCTTGCATTACATGGTGTCCACAATGATATTTATTCCGCACTATGAATTGGTATTTATTTATACTATATATAAAGTTAGTCATAATAAAGAGAAACGAAGAGCATCTCTCTCTCCATCACATACCCCCCCTCTATGCCCCTTTCATGTACGCACACAAACTATCTCCAGGTCCTCTAAAAGTAAGCCCCCAGCACATTCACGCATGTTTCATCTTTCTCTCGCAATATATACAGTGACGATCATTGTATTTGAAGCGAAAGCACGATACGTACATTGGACTTCAGAATCCACTCATTACGGTCACCATTTACGTTTTGCGGTTATTATACAATCACGGGCTCACCGTACAACTCTGTATTTTCTCAAGACACGACTAGTTGACCAGTTAAACGCTCCACATGGCACCTCTAGTGTTGCATCACATTATCTCACTACCATCGGGCCCACCTGTCGGCTTGTATCTACTCTACATCTACACTCTTATAAAATACTAGCAAGATGCCCATGCGTTGCACGGAATATCAAGATGCATTTGTATGAGTATTTTATCTTGTGGGAGAAAAGGATGAACAAGGGAAGGCCTTATTTGCAAGTGTGGAGAGGGGTGTGGGTATCTTTTTATAAAATTGCCATAGTTTCCTTCCTATCCGTCAGATATAGATCGGGCGACCTATATTGCAGGATGGCAGGCACACGATCATCACCGACTATGCTTTTTATAAGAGTAGGGATAAAATAGACTCTTATAAAAAACAGAGTTGGTGATGATGGTGTCCCTGCCATCCTGCAATATAGGCCGTCCGATTTATATCTGACGGATAGGAAAGAAACTATGACAATTTTGCAAAAAGGTACCTACACACCTCTCCACATTTGCAAATAAGGCCTTCCCTTGTTCATCCTTTTCTCTCACAAGATAAACTAGTCATACAAATGCATCTTGATGTTACATGCAACGCACGGGCATCTTGCTAGTAAGAATGAAAACAAACGACAAAAAAATATTGGACGGTGGTTCGAAGTCATGACCGCGGGCACAACAGACAAGGTAGCCTTGTATTGGTATGCTGAGCCATCTGTTTTAACACAGAGGAGCTGGTGTGGTGATTATACACACACACACACACATGCACACGAACTGCATGCACGCAACACTCACACGAACACATGCACCCACGCACGCACGCAACACTCACACGTACACACGCAGCCACGCATGCACGCAACACTCACACGCACACACGCACGCATGCATGCACACACCAGTACATCACACGACCAACACACACTCTCACGCTCAAGTGCTCAACCTACACGTGCATGCGCACACATCAGGCCCTGACAGACACATACACAACCAGGTGATTCCCGCGCACGGGGTGGAGTCTTATCGCGCCTGCATAAATTTTTGTTTATCTGACCTTTTCCCTATGCGAACTGACAGGTGGGACCCACTAGGAACATGGTCAATTTAGCTAGTCAACATGGTGCCACGCAGACTATTTGGCCGGTCAACAGAGTGCAATCTGATGCTGAACCGTGAGCAAGTGACCGTATAATCACCGCAAAACGTATATAGTGACCGTATTCAGCTTATTCTGAAGTTCGGTGAACGTATTACGCTTTTCTCTCTGTAGGCCCTCCAAAACTACATCTCTACACGTTCTCGCATGTTACATCTAACAACTATGCAATACAGCACTACTACTACACTCTAACACAATAAATCGTATGTGTTTTTAGTTTTACTAGATATCATATTGTTACTTAATTATTCAGTTTGCATACATTAAAATTTCCTTTGAAATGTATGGCCAGTATCATATACCGCGCGGGAAAAATCCCGCCCTTTCCTATTTAATCGGGTTTGTATCGATGGATCGTGCGAAACAGCAAAACTATAGTACTATATACAGTACAAGTGATAGTTCACTGGGCCATCGTGTCGTGTACTCCTCTGTCGTAAGAGTGGAGCGCTCGCTTTCATAAATCTTCTAGTCCCTTTCGCCGACATGTGGGGCATCAAGCTACCGGGTCCACGTGCCATACCGGAATACAGTGCAGAGCAGCAGGGGTGAAGCACCCAGTCATGGCGCCGGCGTAGTAATGAGCAATGAGGCGTCAAATCACAAAGCTGCACCTTTCCCGCAGTTACGTTGGAGGGACGAAGTAATAATGCTAAAAAAAGAAGTTGGAGGGACGAAGCAACCATCATTTCACTCGTTGCTAAATCCGCTTCTCCCTCATCTTCTTCAAGTTAACCACGTGTTGCTTCTGCCGTTGTTCTGCCTCATGTGGGAAGCGGATCGGCTTGGTGAAGCACTGACACGTGGGACCGCATGTTAGCAAACCGCCAGGACAACATCCTCTAAAAATAAGAAACCTCCCCCGCCATCCGCGCGGCAAAATCACATCCTTTTTAGTAATCTTGATTCGATAATTTTTTAGATCAATATAATTGAGATTTGTATAGATAGCACACAGGAGCAAAACCAAGTGGTACGGTTAAGGGCATCCACAATGTGTAGCCAAATGTGAAAATAGCTTTTGGCTTCGTGGGAACCATTGTGGACGGTGTTGCCAAAGCCAAAAGGATGGAACCAAAGCTCCCTGATTGATTGATTGATTGAGGGAATAGAAAAATGCAACGTCTCTCCTCTCTCTCCCGTGCTTGGACGCATGTACAGTATAGAGGACAGAGTCTACTCCCCTGTCCCTTCTATCACAAATCACAAAGCAGTGAGGTGTCAAATCACAAAGCACGGACGAAGCAACCATCATTTCACTGTTCGCTGACTCCGCTTCTCCATCGTCTTCTTCGAGAAACCATCTCACCGCACTAAGTTGGACGGACGACGCTATTGTGTACGAGTAGTACTAGTACATTTATGCATCATTTGGTTCAAAGGACTTCCTGGATGCAAATAAGGCGGTTGTCTCGGCTTGCAGGCGGCACTTGCGAACGACTTACCGTGGTATCCCTCAATGGTGTTCTCCGTCAAACGCACTTCGCCAAACCACAATGTTTGAGATATCGTCGACGTCACCGCAATGGGGAAGGAAGTCAAATATAGTTACTACCTCTATTTTTTTGTACACAAGGCCAGTATATCAAAATTACAATTTGCAAAAGGCCACTAACACTAATCGAGGCAAAATTGATTGGGTTTGCCTCGTACTAGCAACCAAGGACATTAATATCCCCTGCATGCATGCAGAAGTGAGAAGGTTGGTTTGCATGGCGCTGCATTAATCAAGCGATGAGGAGTGAGATGGTTAGCTCTTTGGGCTTTGGAGAAAAAAATACGCATTAATTGACACGTGAAACGAGGATTTGTATCGATTAATCCCGTGAAGGAAAACCCCGCCTTTCTTTTTTAACACTAGTACTCCTAGTACGTAGTACTATGTACTTATCCTGTTTGGGTCTAGGCATTGCATTGCCATACTTTGCCACACATTTTTGCCAAGCTTGCCTAAAGTTTTCAAAATGAAAAGGAGGTACACTTGCACACGGCTGTCGTGGTCGCACCGCACCCTCACACGGTCGCTCCTGCACGCCGCGATCGCACCGCACCCTCACATGCACAGTCGCTCTTGCACGCCGCAAACCCAACCAAGGGAACGCACCCTCACTGACACGTGTTGTCGCATGTGTACAAACCAAACTCAGCCGTCCTACCGCTGACACATAATTTTCGTTCATAGAGTATGTTTATCCAACCGCATGTTGGGGAGTATCCGTATGACCCGTGCGGTGGTCTGTTGGGGAAGAAGAAGAGGTGAGGAAGAAGGGTTAGGAGACGTAGGATATTCATCCAACCGCCTGAAATGGTAGGCTGAGCCAAGTCAGGCGACTTGCATAACAATATATGTTTTTACACAGCAAAAGATCCATAAAAACAACAACATAAAGAAAAACTATCACTGCTCGCGGAACGAGATGGCCTCGTCGTCCTTGGCTGCCGGCGCGAACCAGCCGTAGCTGCCGATGTGTGTCTCCGCACCGTGGTTGTCCTCGGCCTCCAGCTACTCATTCACGCGGAGCGTGCGGGCGCTCTGCACGGACGAGAGCACCGCCCGGTTCAAGTCGAGGACGTCCGGTTTCGCCTGCAGGAGGGCCTCGATGGCAGCGGCATCCGTGTGCTCCGCGTCGAGTCGAGCCTCCGCCACCCGGTTCAAGTCCAGGACGTCCGGTTCCGCCTGCAGGAGGGCCTCGATGAGAGCGGCATCCGCGCGCTCCGCGTCGAGTTGAGCCTCTGCCGCCCGGTTCAAGTCCAGGACGTCCGGTTCCGCCTGTAGGAGGGCCTCGATGGCAGCGGCATCCGCGCGCTCCGCCTCCAGTTGAGCCTCCACTGCCCGGTTCACATCCATGACATCCGGTTCCGCCTGCAGGAGAGCCTCGATGGTAGCGGCATGCGCGCGCTCCGCATCGAGTTGAGCCTCTGCCTCCCGGTCCTCCTTTAGTATCGCCAGGTTGAACCGCTGGTCCGCCTGCACCATGGGGGACTCGGACGCCGGCATGAAGTCGACGTCCGTCGTCTCATAACCATCGGGGGCCTTCTGCGCCGCGACCTCTGCCATGAACATTGGATCGGCTTCCTCCTCCTCGTAGCTTGGCTCCAGAGAATTCGGGGATTGGCCCGCCGCAAAGCGAGCTTGGGAACGGAGGTCTCTAGCGCCGACCGCCGCCGCGATTTTTGCGCAGCGCTTCGGCGTCAGCATCTTGTAGTATGTGATCTTGCGGCGCACCATGGCTTTCCGGCGAACTAGGGGACGCTTGATGCGGGCTAGGGGATCGAAAGGTGGGGGAAGGGGCTGGAGATTAGGTGTGGTTTTAGGGCAGTGGCTGGCGTAGGCCGAGCAGCGAAGGTTCTGGTGTGAATAGTGGTTCCGGTGACGACCGGTCAATCGGTTTTGACTGTACATCGCTCTTGTCGCATTCGCGTTGCGGCCCGGCATGCTGGACCCTCCACGTCGCTCACCGAATGGAACGCGCTTTGTCTTGCATTTCCTCTCGCTTGTGGGACCTCAGTTGAGAGCAAACCGACGTCCCTCCCCCTCCCCCGCCCGCGTCATTTTATGCGTAGTAACTAAAAACAGAGGGAGTATACTACGGATGAGGATCCCCTGATGTGGCCAAACCCATTGAGTAACAGACATGCGGGGCCTAGCAAGCATGGGGTCCGCCAGTAAGTGACCGAAAGGGAGGGTAAGGCAGGGATACGTATGTGAAAGGAGCTTCCAATGATATAATTTTCACATTATACATCACATGTACTATTAATCTTGTCAATAGTCAAATGCGGTTTTGAAAAACGCATTAGAGCATGGTTAATAATATAGCCAGTCGATGGCTATAAGGAACTGCCATGTCATCTATAGCCATCATCTATTATATGCACTCATACTGTAGTGTGGGCTATAAGGTTGGCTATTTCCCGCAAAAAAAATTATAAGGTTGGCTATTGTATTAGTACTTTTTTCCATTGTCGGTGTCAAAACAGGCGTATCTCGGGTAGGGGGTCCCGAACTGTGCGTCTAAGGCGGATGGTAACAGGAGGCGGGGGACACAATGTTTACCCAGGTTCGGGCCCTCTCAATGGAGGTAATACCCTACTTCCTACTTGATTGATCTTGATGATATGAGTATTACAAGAGTTGATCTACCCCGAGATCCTAGAGGCTAAACCCTAGAAGCTAGCCTATGGTATGATTGTTGTTGTCCTACGGACTAAACCCTCCAGTTTATATAGACACTGGAGGGGGCTAGGGTTACACGGAGTCGGTTACAAGGGAGGAGATCTACATATCCGTATTGCCAAGCTTGCCTTCCACGCCAAGGAGAGTCCTATCCGGACACGGGACGAAGTCTTCAATCTTGTATCTTCATAGTCCAATAGTCCGGCCAAAGGATATAGTCCGGCTGTCCGAGGACCCCCTAATCCAGGACTCCCTCAGTAGCCCCTGAACCAGGCTTCAATGACGATGAGTCCGGCGCGCAGATTGTCTTCGGCATTGCAAGGCGGGTTCCTCCTCCGAATACTCCATAGAAGATTTTGAACACAAGGATAGTGTCCGGCTCTGCAAAACAAATTCCACATACCACCGTAGAGAGAATAATATTTCCACAAATCTAATCTGCTGACGCATTTTGCAGCATGACATCACACCACGGCCCGGTCATTATTCGAACCATTTTTCACAACCAGCCACTGCACATATTGCGAGGCGGTTTCCTTGGCACGTCTTGTCGAAGCAGAGATCGTGTCCCCTTATCACGGGATTCTCATCAATACAGGTATGGGTAACCCAACCGCGCCATCAATTACGGCGCTTGGGGAATAAGCGAGTTTACCAAGTAGGTGGGGAGGCGCATAGCTTCTTCCGCCCTTATAAAGGGACAAGGATTCACCCTTTTCACCCACGCTTTCTTCCTCCTTGCTCATCCATTCTTGCGCACTCTAGCTCCAGCGCCCAAGTTTGCGTTTTTCTCCTCAAACCACTCCAAGCATGTCCGGAGTGGGAGGCAAGTGCATGGTCTCCTCCGTTACGGAGGAGAACATCACAAAGCTGCGGGGAGCCGGATATCTGGCCGCGGATATCGCGCACCGGCTGCCAGATGCATGGCAGATCATCCCTACTCCAGAACCCCATGAGAGGGTGGTTTTCCTTACCCACTTCGTCCGCGGACTGGGATTTCCCCTCCACCCGTTTGTCCGCGGGCTCATGTTCTACTACAGGCTGGACTTTCATGATCTGGCCCCCAGTTTCATTCTCAACATCTCGGCGTTTATCGTCGTGTGCGAGGCCTTCCTCCGCATCAAGCCCCACTTCGGCCTGTGGCTAAAGACCTTCAATGTTAAACCGAAGGTGGTGGTCGGCCAGCAAGCGGAGTGCGGAGGCGCCATGGTGGGCAAAATGCCCAACGTCACCTGGCTCAAAGGCTCCTATGTGGAGACCTTAATGGGGTGGCAATCGTGGTAGTTCTACATCACCGAGCCGCGCGACACCAACTGGGTGGCGGCCCCCAAATTTCGATCCGGAATCCCCATGCGGCTCACCTCCTGGAAAGAGAAGGGCCTATCCTGGGGTTCCCCGGTAGAGCTTACCGGACTCCAGACATGCATCAAAAACATGATGAGCAAGAAAATCAAGCTCGTCAACGTGGTCCAAGTCATGCTCTTCCGCCGGATCCTCCCGTGTCAAAGACGGGCATTCAATTTGTGGGAGTTCGACCCGGCTGAGCACCAGACGCTGCGAGAGCTCTTCGACACGACGCACAAGGACGTATGGAAGGTGCTGTTCAAGGGCGCCGAGGTACCTCCCCCCCTTACCGAGGACCGCGGACTCAGCGCAAAGCGCCCTGCTAATCCGGTAAGTCTTTTATATCTTATAAGATGTTCATTTCCCCAGTATAACCATGCGCGGGATCTAAGCGTCCACACCATTTAACAGGACTGGGTAGCGACAGTGGAGTGGATCGATTGACCGGCTCCCCTGCCCGAAGATCCAGCAGATGCTCTCCTAACAGAGATGCTGGTTCTGGCACTTTATGAGGTGCCGGAGAAGAAGGCCAAGAAGAAGGCCAGGCGCAAGGTTATATCGGACTCATCGTCCGAAAGCACCGAGGCGCACTCCTCCCACAAAAACAAGGAGGAAGAAGAGGAAAGTTCTCCCCCCCAGCCGAGGGAGACAAGAAAAGGAAGGCCGCCCTGGCTAGGGCGGCCGAAGGGTCCAAGAAGGGAAGGACCCTCCTTCCGGACAACTCCACAACCGCCACCTACAACGACGACGAGTGGCTGCCCAGGGATAAGCCCCTGGCGAAGTCGTAAGTATCCGGATACCATAGTAATTCCGGTATGTTTCGTTTTGTTGCTTCTTATCATGCCAAACATGATCACACAGCCCCTCTTTGGGCGAGTCAGAGATGAACATCGATTCGCTCCCGACCGCCTCCTCCCCCCGCCCCACGGACGACGCCGAGGTGTTGTCTCAAAGGGAACAAAACCAAGGGGGACAGTTTCGGAGGCGCCCCAAGGAGACATTCGAGGTGCTGGGCGTAAGAGGGGCAAGACTCCCCTGGGCCCCAATGCCGGGGGCAGCAAGTCTAGCCCCAAGCCGAATATGGCGTCGGAACCTCCAGTGGTTCCGGATTCTGTCCGGCAGCCCCTCGCTAAGGGGGGCAAGCCGTCTGCGCCGACGGCCTCTGTTCATCCAGAGGCATCGGACAACTTGCTGGAAGTGCTTCGTGGTGCTTCCATTGACAAAGAGCACCGCACCATTATGAGTGCGGTGGTCAAGAAGGTTCAATCCGCCAAGAGCGGACTGACTGAAGCCTGTGTCAGCCTCCTAACAGGCTTTGAGGTAAGTAACTAGATTATAAGAGAATGTTACTGCATAGACAGTAGCCCTTGATGCTCTGTTTGGCGTTCGCGAAGAAAGGCCGAATAGAGGATCAAATAATAACCGCAGGAGTCTAATCGAAATATGTCTATGTGAATATGCAGGCTTCACTGCTAGCCGCTACCGCACGTACTGCGAAGGTCGCCGCACTGAAGCGGGACCTTGAGCGGTCCAAGGAAGAGCTCGGCCTTGCCAAGAGGCAGCTCGAAGAGAATAAAGGTAAGTGATACCCCGTCTGTATATTATAAAAAATTTGGTTTTAGAATAATAGGATCGTCATGAATTTTGCTAGGGGCCACGACCGAAGTGGCGTCCCTGCAGAAGGCGCTATCCGAGGCCGAAGACAAAGCGACCAAGGAGCGCATCGAGCGAGAAAAGCAAGAAGCCCGAGTAGGCGAGGTGCAGCAAGAGCTCCAGGCTCTCGCCAAAAAACATGAGTCCTTGGAGCTTGACTCTAAGACACAAGGGTTCGAGCTTGCGAAGGCCCTCGAAAGCGTACAACATGCCAAGGCCGAAGCCCAAAAGGCCCTCCAGGAGATTGAGGTGGTTAAGAAGATAGCGGTGGGTAAGGCATTCATTATGCAAAGCAAGCATGTGAAGGAAACTTTCTTTTTACTTACCCGAGTTTGGAGCTCTCCAGGAGCGTTCGCAGATCTACCCTGCAGTGTGTCAGATGCCGCGGAGTTCTACCGGGCCGAGGAGGGGAGCTCGATGGAGAAGTTGTTCTGGTCTCATTATACTGGGACCGAACACCCCATGCCCTTGAGCGACCAGCTGAAGCAACTGGTCGAGCTCCACAAGGCGGCCGAACAGGCCATGAAGGGTCTTATAGTCTGGATGTGGCCTGGCGATCCCCTGCCTGATAGCTACTTCGGTCTGGTGAGGCGGCTTGTGAATGCCTGCCCACGGCTTGAAGTCATAAAGCGGTCCGTCTGCATCGAGGGTGCGCAGAGCTTTTGCCCGGGCGAAGGTGCACTAGGCGAAGCTGGACGCCGAGAAGCTGGTGAAGGAGGGGCTGCCCGAAGGCAAGGAGCATCGCCACCCCGAAATGTATTATAACAGTGTCCTGAAGGGTTCTCGCCTTGTGGCGGAGGAATGTGCTAAGGATGTAATATTCGAATGAATGTACTCATGTGATCCTGTAATATGAAACGAGTTCATGTGCGCTATGCAATGCTTGTTAATTTAAAATATTACCTTCTGTGCGGCCGTTTATGAAATCTGAGAGTTGGCCAGTCACCGGCTTCTGCCCCCATGTAACTAGTACTAGGGTGTTCGGGATAAACATGAGCACTCTTTGTCCCAATTTTGGGTCCTTCGAAGGAGGTGTTCAGCACAGCGAACCAGGCAATCGGACTATGAAGCTTTACCACTCTCACTTAGCCATAGAAGTCTACAATTTTAAATTTTGGCGAAGCCCCTAGTATTCGGAAGGCCGAATTTGGGGCGCTATACACGCCTAAGTCGGGCAAGGCCGACTCCTCGCCCGAAGCGGAAAAAGTCTTTAAGGACTTGAGACCTCTCGAATAGCGACCAGCTCTCGCCTTATCATGACAGTCAGTTTTTGGCTTTCTCTACTGAGGTGCTCGTCCGGAAGAACCGGGACACAATCGCAGTAGTTCTCCCAGTGCTATCTTAGCCGATATTGCGGAACGTAAGGTACCAAAACATGGGAGCCGGGCAAACCCAACTATTGACCCAAGACATGATTCGGAGCTGATGCATATAATGCTATAAGTTCGGGGTGCCGCACTGTCGAAAGTGTTCGGACTTCTCACGCCGTATTATGGGGTATACTGAAGCCCCTGGCGCACTGGTCGTACTAGAATGTACGGGTGCGATTTGTCGTAAATAAGCAGACAAGGAAAAAAGGGTAATGCAATAATAGACTAACTCTATGCATTGTTATTAAATAATACGTCGAAACGTACGGGTACAAGTAGTGCAATAAGCAAAAAATAGGACTATTTGACATGTCCTATCCAAGGGCAAGTTGCGTATGGGTATTTAAAACGGGTACTTCGATCGTTATCAGAGACCACCTGGGGATTCCCTTGTACGTCTTAGCTTCTTGCCTCCTTGGTTTTTCCTTCCCGTAATGTGTCCAGCAATCAGACTGCCGAAAAGGGGCTTCCAGAGAGTAAGGTCCTGAAAGAGAGAAAATGATAAAGATATACAGCCCCTGGGGCGGTTGAGCCGCATTGTGGGTCGTGCCCTGGTCGTGCCCCCGCCTATGCCCATGGTATTTTTAGTGTGTAATTATGTACGCGCGACACAGATTTTGTCGCTTGACTGGGACTAGGACGAGGGCCGAATTGCTAGGCGAGCTCTGAATGTGCCAGGCGATATTGTTGCAGGTTACTCCGGACTCGCTTGAAGGTGTCCGGGGGCTTTATCGCCGAATTGACGGTTTGCCTTAAAAGGCTGCTTTGTGCTTTTGCTGCGAGGGCCGCAGTGTGCTCCTCCGTGCGGAGCGAGCGTTCTGTGTTTCCATTGACTGTTATAACCCCATGAGCTCCTGGCATTTTTAGCTTGAGGTATGCATAATGCGGTACCGCATTGAATCTGGCAAATGCGGTTTGCCCAAGCAGTGCGTGATAGCCACCGCGAAACAGGACGATATCGAAGATTAACTCCTCGCTTCGGAAGCTGTCCGGAGATCCGAAGACCACTTCCAGTGTGATTGAGCCCGTGCAATGGGCCTCTACACCGGGGATGACACCTTTAAAGGTGGTTTTAGTGGGTTTGATCCTCGAGGGGTCTATACCCATTTTGTGCACTGTATCCTGATAGAGCAGTTTCAGGCTGCTGCCGCCGTCTATAAGGACTCGAGTGAGGTGAAATCCGTCGATGATGGGGTCAAGGACCAATGCGGCAGATCCTCCATGACGGATACTAGTGGGGTGGTCCTTGCGATCGAAGGTGATCGGACAAGAGGACAATGGGTTGAACTTTGGGGCGACTGGCTCCATCGCATAGACGTCCCTTAGTGCACGCTTCCGTTCCCTCTTGGGAATGTGGGTTGCGTATATCATGTTCACCGTTTTCACTTGTGGAGGGAACCTCTTCTCTCCTCCTGTGTTCGGCAGCCGAGGCTCCTCCTCGTCGTTGCTATGCAGCCCCTTGTCCTTGTATTCGGCGTTCAACTTGCCGGCCTGCTTGAACACCCAGCATTCTCTGTTGGTGTGATTGGCTGGCTTATCGGGGGTGCCGTGAATTTGACACGAGCGATCGAGTATGCGGTCCAAACTGGACGGGCCCGGATTACTTCTTTTGAACGGCTTTTTCCGCTGACCGGATTTAGAGCCACTGAATCCGGCATTGACTGCCGTGTCTTCGACGTTGTCGCCGTTGTTGTGGCGCTTGTGTCTATTACGACTGGTCTGCCGTTAGTATCGTTGGTATTTGAAGTGCCAGGATTTCTTGATGTGTTGTTGCTGCGAGCCAGCCAGCTATCCTCGCCCGCGCAAAAGTGGGTCATGAGTGTCGTGAGGGCTGCCGTAGACTTCGACTTCTCCTGGCCGAGGTGCCGGGCGAGCCACTCGTCACGGATGTTATGCTTGAATGCCGCTAAGGCCTCTGCATCCGGACAGTCGACAATTTGGTTTTTCTTAGTTAGGAACCTGGTCCAGAATTTCCTGGCCGATTCCCCTGGCTGCTGAATTATATGGCTCTAGTCATCAGCATCCGGTGGTCGCACATAAGTGCCCTGGAAGTTGTCAAGGAATGCATCTACCAAATCCTCCCAACTGCCAATGGAGTCTGCTGGCAAGCTATCCAGCCAATGCCGAGCTGGTCCTTTGAGTTTTAGTGGGAGGTACTTGATGGCATGTAGATCATCACCGCGAGCCATGTGGATGTGGAGGAGGAAATCCTTGATCCATACCGCGAGATCTGTTGTACCGTCATATGATTCAATGGTTACGGGTTTAAAACCCTCTGGGAATTCGTGATCCATTACTTCATCAGTGAAGCATAGGGGGTGTGCGGCGCCTCTGTGCCGGGCTATATCTCAACGCAGTTCATACGAGTCTTGTGTGCTGTGTTTGGCCCGGCCGGATTTGCTTTTAGTGTATCCGGCGTGACGGTCATCGTCCCGCGTTGGGGCGCGCCCCTATGATCCGTAGATCGATCTTGCATGTTTTGTTTTCCAATACGTTTCACAGGTCCCGTGTGTTGCCCCGGGCCTTGGTATTTTTGTTTGAATTGCGGCGGGGTGCGGGCTGGACTTCGGGCTGATATGCCTCTCTGTCTCGGCCACGAGGTGGCCGATCAGCCGCATCATACGCTGGTGATGTAGGTTTCAATGCTTCTTCCTCGAGTTTGGGTAGCAACCTGCGCTTTGGGTAACTCTTGGTTGGGCGCTCGAGTTCGTATTCCTCGGCTGCCAGGACTTCAGTCCATCTATCCGCTAGCAGATCTTGATCAGCTCGAAGCTGTTGTTGCTTTTTCTTCAAGCTGTTTGTTGTGGCTATAAGCTGGCGCTTGAAGCACTCCTGCTCGACAGGATCCTCAGGCACGATAAATTCTTTGTCGCCGAGGCTCACCTCGTCTTCGGAGAGAGGCATGTAATTGTCATCCTCTGATTCTCCGTCTGGTGCCTGTTCCGAAGGGCTAGCTTGTTCATCCTCCCGCTCGAGGTCTGGCTGGAGGGGATTATCGTCGTCTTCGGCACTATCCGGAGCGTTATTGTCTCTTGTGCCGGTATCGCTGCTTTTGCTATGGCGAGACTTAGAGCGGCGCCGCTGACGTCGGTGCTTGGATTGCTTCTTGGAGGGATTCTCCTCTGTTGTCTTGTCGCCATCCCCTTCTTTGGGGGTGTCCACCATGTATATGTCATACAATGAGGTGGCGGTCCAGCGCCCTGTGGGCGGTGATTCTTGTTCATCTCCTGCATTGTTGTACGTACCGTCGATGTCTTCGGAGCGGAAGTCGAGCATGTCGGTTAAATCGTCGACAATGGCTACTAAGTGGGTGGTGGGTGGGGAGCGAATTTCTTCGTCGTCCGCATCCCATTCTAGCCGGACATAGTTCGGACAAGGGTCTCCTGACAGGGAGAGAGACCTCAACGAGTTTAGCACGTCGCCAAGTGGCGAGTGCTGAAAGATATCCGCGGAGGTAAACTCCATGATTGGTGCCCAATCGGATTCGATAGGCACGGATGCAGGCAGCTCGGAGTCCATGGCCGGGGACGAATCCAATGGTTCGGCAACACGGGTCTCGGAGGAGGTGAAGTCAGTATTTGGCTCTATCGTCGTTGATTGCGCGGCCTCCGTGGCGGGGTCCATCCACCCGTCCTCAGATGGCGCAATTTGTTAAGGATTGAGGGCCGGAGTAGTTGCAGGTGTGATCTCCCGAACACTGTCCGACGGCAGAGCTAAATCATGCTTGTCGTGATTGTGCGGCGCACCTGACATGGGCTCGAATCCGTCGAAGATCAAGTCTCCGCGGATGTTGGCAGTATAGTTCAAGTTTCCAAACCTGACTTGATGGCCAGGGGCGTCGCTCTCGATCTGCTCCAGATGGCCAAGCGAGTTGGCCCGCAGTACGAAGCCGCCGAATACGAAGATTTGTCCGGGAAGGAAAACCTCACCCTGGATCGCATCGTTGCCGATGATCGAAGGAGCCATCAAGCCTTATGGTGACAGCACAGTGGAACTCTCAATGAAAGCACCAATGTCGGTGTCAAAACCGGCGGATCTCAGGTAGGGGGTCCCGAACTGTGCGTCTAAGGCGGATGGTAACAGGAGGCGGGGGACACAATGTTTACCCAGGTTCGGGCCCTCTCGATGGAGGTAATACCCTACTTCCTGCTTGATTGATCTTGATGATATGAGTATTACAAGAGTTGATCTACCACGAGATCGTAGAGGCTAAACCCTAGAAGCTAGCCTATGGTATGATTGTTGTTGTCCTACGGACTAAACCCTCCGGTTTATATAGACACCGGAGGGGGCTAGGGTTACACAGAGTCGGTTACAAGGGAGGAGATCTACATATCTGTATTGCCAAGCTTGCCTTCCACGCCAAGGAGAGTCCTATCTGGACACGGGACGAAGTCTTCAATCTTGTATCTTCATAGTCCAACAGCCCGGCCAAAGGATATAGTCTGGCTGTCTGAGGACCCCCTAATCCAGGACTCCCTCATCCATCTCCTCTCCATCTCTTTCTTCATATTTATTGTATGTATTTAACTAGGAATGCGTATATAGCTAGGCTCTTGCATGAGAGCTCACTCCCCTTACTTTTTCACATCTCTCTCCTCCACATAGGCCCTATATAAATGGAAGGAGGGAGTACAACTATGAGCACTGCATACTCTAGTAAAGATGTTGTCAGTACTCCACTAGTACTATTGGACAGGGAGCTTAAAAAAGTTACTATTGGACTGGCTATACGTGGTGAAATCCTAGTAGGAAGAGCAGGCGCGAGAACAATCACATTCATGTGGTTGAAAACAAATTGGAGTACGAATCTAACAATATTGATTGGGCGTTGTCGAATGTTGATACTTTTTTATCAAAGTAGAGATACTTTGACTACACATAAAACTTATATGTAAACTAGAAAGGATAGCAGGGAGTATATTGTACGTTCCAAAACGAAACGAACATTGAATACCCTTTATATATGATTTGCGGATGCTATGATCACCGGTTCAAAATTTTGAATCCGCCTTAGGTATCACACATGCCCCACTCGTTCTCTCTTGATTTCATCTCGGGGTCCGGAGATCGATTGAAAGAGGACTAGGGTGGGTACAATACGTTCGTTTCGCTTATGAATGTACAATATACTCCCTCTGATCCCCACAGCCCCCCCCCCCCCGCGCGGGTCATTTCTATCATAGAAATAGACCAAACCTTTATCTCCTTGCACGACACACAATTGATCTCTGAACATCAATCGATCTCGTCAACATGTGTCGGGGCATGAATCGAATGGGATGTCAAAACTAAGACGCGAAGCGACACGTAGTGGAGGCAAAGTGAAACTTCAAACGAACCGTTTGTTTGTATGCATGCCGGACAAATTACAAATAAACATTGGAAATACAAGCATGGTCTAGGCCCACATGCGAATGATACTCGGTGGAATGTTCAAATGAGGCATGCGGGAGGATGGACTCGACCGGAGGGCGACATGATCGATGGAGAAGAGGGTTGGAGAGGAATGAGAAATAAGCGAACGCCACATGATTATACTTAAACGGCTCAAATAAGCAATACGTTGTCTCGCTTGGCCTACATAGTGAAAGGCCTAATGCGCAACACGGAGCACTGACGCTCGAATATGGCCGGGAAAACAGGGAAAACGACATGTGGGGCACACCTGTCGGGACGACGTAGTGCAAACTAGTCCAATGGAGGAGCTGGCCCATGACCTCCTCGCCGCAGGCAACCGTTCATGTGGGTCGTGGGGGCCAACAATGTGGCGCAGCTCCAGCACCGCCTCTGGACACGGCGACCGCGGTGAGCGACACGCTCATCGTCGCTAGACACGGTCAGTTTCAGTGTGCCGAGGGTGGCGTTAGTGCTGTGGCACGACAAACAATATGTTTGGTTTGTGCCCAAGGTTGCCCCATCAAAGCATTGGGTAGCCAAAATTTTGGTTGAGGTTTTGGTTGCCCATGATTTGGCCGACATCGGCAAGAAAAATGAACTAGAGTTGGCTAGAGTTCATTGGCATGCCAAAAAAATGGCAACCATCCAAACAAAGACCAATCTTTGGGTCATGACCAAAATTTTGGTAAGGTGCACTTTGGCCACAATCCAAACACACCCCAACACCCGGCTCGTCGAGGATGCACGGGGCGCCGCGACGCGTCCGCGGAGTGGTGTAGCGCGACCAACTTCATCCTCAGGACCTGAGTCCATGCCGGGTCGTCTTGCTTTTTCAATGACATGCGTCGATCGCATGTGAGCAAAGGGCATCTCCAACGTGGCCACGACCGCAGCTGACTACCCTGGCACACCAGAAACCCTCGTCCCTCGCGCCGTCGCGCGGTGTGTTCCCAGCCGGCGCCAGCTGCCCGCATTCATGCCGTCCATCCGTATGCTGTCGTTAAGAGGCTCGGTGCCCGAGGACCAACTCCGGCGACTTAATGACGCACCAGGACGCTTGGCCTCACCGGAATGCGCTACTTAAAGCGGCAACACCTAGCTAACCTCCACACCATAGCGCATCGTCCTCCTACTTGGCAGCACATCCGCCATGACCGCAAGCTTGAACGCTCTGCGGGAGAGCTTGTCTTCAGGGATGGAGCTCGAGGTCGCCGCCCTCGCTCAAGTCGCCGCACAGGTGGTGGCCACGCTGGCGGCGGACGACGGGAGCACCGTCAGCCGCGCGTCCTACTTGCCGCCGTCCAACGTCCTGCACCGCCGAGGTCGGGGACTCCTCCGAGGATGAGTAGGGCATGGGAGGCGGCAGGGCATGGTGTGCCAACTGGCCGGTCCGTCTCCCGTGTTCTACTTTTCCTCGCCGGAGACCGCACCTTCACTTCACGGGTCTTGAACCCCGCCCCCGTACATGGAGATCGCAGATGGAGGACGTCGGTCGCCGCCGTAGAATAGGTTTAGGGTCGGGTTTGTTTTATTTTTCTGTCCTATAAAAGTTCGAAATGTAATGAAAATCTGCCGTGTTTGCATTAATCTCGGCCAGTGTATATGAACTTTCACAATAATATAGTATATTGTAGGAGTACTAGCAAGATGCCCGTGCGTTGCACGGAAGATCAAGATCTTGTGGGAGAAAAGGATGAACGAGGGACGGCCTTATCTGCAAATGCACATCCACGCATTTCACATCTACGGGAACCTACGAACGGGTTAACGTAAATTGCCTCTCTCTCTCTCTCTCCTCCCCTGATTTTCATGGTGGTGGGCCCCTCCCTCCCCCAATCTACATTCAACAGCTCACACGTTTCACATTATGTTAATTATGTAACTAGGACTACGTAGGTGTAGCATTACTCGTCCTAAAAAACCCAACTAAGCCAACCTCCCAGCATATCGCGCGGGAAAAGACCCGGCTACGCCGTTTTAGTCGGGATTACCGGATTACTAGTAGTAGTATCGATGGATCGCGCAAAGCAACAAGTTTTTTTGAGGGGGCGAAGCACCTAGTTTAAAAGGAAAAAAGGCGGTACACTCACAGCACCCCTGTCGCGGTCGCATTGCACCCCACACACGTTCGGTCCTGCACACGCCTCACGCAAACGGAACGCACTTCGGCTTGCCTCTTCACTGACACGTGGGACTGCACTTGGAGAAACCGACCATGCGCCAAACTCCCCCCGCCCACCACGCAAAAATCCTCCCCCACCCAAAAATTCCCGCAAATCCTAGATTCAACCGCCCTTCGGCCAACTGGCCAATAATATTCCCCAAACCGCCCTCCCCCCGTCCCCCTCCACTCCATTCGCTCCACCAAAGCCGCCCTCCCCGCCACGCCGATACGTCGGCGCCGAGGTTCGTCGAGGGGACGCACGGCGATCCTCTCGCTCCCACAGTACGCTCTCGTAGACTGCCGTCCTCTAGCCGCGCCGCCACCGCTGGCGACGTTCTTGTGGAGGCGCACGGCGGTCAGCGCCGCCACCGCTGGCGACGTTTGTGTGGAGACGCACGGTGGTTAGCTTCTCCCACGGTACGCGCATTCTAGACTGAGGCCCCGTGCATGTCGGTGTAGCGCTGAATGTTAGCTGATAGACACTGTTAATCTCACTATTTGCCGAAGTAGTTTACAGTCAATATGCTCTGCTTAAGAAGCTTCCTTGCCCTGTTCTGCACTCAATCTGCTTAGCTGAGATGGCATGCCAAGGCCGATTAGTTGCTAAAATATCCTGCCATATATTTATTGTGACGTAGATTGCCATGTTCTAGTAGCCAATCTATTAGGTGAAATAGCTCTACACCGTTTTATATCCGATCTTTGTTGCTGCTATGGCCTTCGATAGTTCGATGGATGTGTGCTCGGCCTCATTGACTACCGAAACAGCCTGCCATAATTTAGCACTCAAATCTGTTTGCTGAATTAGCTTTACATATATTTCGTTACTTGGATCTGCTCGTCCAAATATCTTGCCATAGCTTTAGACATCGACCTAGGTATTTTCTTCTGGACTTCATAAAAAAGCATGTATGTTTTTCCTGTAATATCTAGTAGAAGAACTAATTTGTATGTCTAACAGATGGATAGGACTTGGATAACTTCTTCTCGAAGATTCTCCGCTGCATATGTCGAGGGGGTTGAAAACTTCATGAACTTTATCAGAGCTGAGTACGGTGGTCTGAAATCAGATGTGCTCTGCGAGTGTAGCAGTTGTATGAATTTAGTTACAAGACCCTAGTCAACTGTGCAAAATCATCTACACTTGTATGGGATGTTGGTCACATATACTAGGTGGGTTCATCATGGTGAAGCTGTGAACGTCAATGTTATTGACTACGTGGAAGCAGCAGATCACCATCTTGATCTGCCTGATGCTCAGGTGGTAGAGGAGGAGGAGGTGGTGGCGGAGCCAGTGAGTTTGACCAACATTGAAACAATGCTACGAAATGCTCGTGCATTCCGTGAACTTTCACCTGCAGAAGAAAAACGGTGGGCCCGCATGTTGGAACAATGCAACGTGGCTGTCACCCCAGGAAATAAGCTATCAGTATTCTCAGCTATGGTCACCTTTCTTCAGGTGAAGACATCTGAGCGGATGACCAACAAATTATTCGATGCGATGTTGGCTGCTTTCCGCAAAGCTTTCCCAGATGCGTCTGAGCTGCCACACACCTACAGTAAAATGAAGAATTTCCTTCGTGTAGTTGGAATTGGATATGATATGGTCCATGTTTGTAAGAATAATTGTGTTCTGTTCCGGAAGGATTATGCCAACTTAAGTGAATGCCCGAAATGCAAATCATCAAGATGGAAAGATAGCGATGCTGTGAAGAGCATTCCTCATAATGTTCTGAGACATTTTCCAATTACACCAAGATTGCAGAGGTTGTTTCATGATGCTGAAACAAGAGAGGATGTACTGTGGCATTCTAGGAACCAGGAGTACAGAGATCAGAATGTAATGAGCCATCCATCACATGGTAGTGAGTGGAAAAGCTGCAATCAGAAGCACGAAAAGTTTGCTGCTGACCCGAGAGACATTAGACTTGGCTTAGCTTCAGATGGATTTAACCCATTTGGCCACCAGTGCGCCACATATAGCATGTGGCCAGTGCTTGTTATCCCTTACAACATGCCTCCAAATGTCTACACCAAAGAATCAAACTACATGATGGCCTTGCTCATCCCAGGTCCAAAAAGTCCTGGAAAGGATTTTGATTTGTTGATGGAGCCTCTTGTGGAGGAACTTCAACAGCTATGGAGGGGTGTTCTCACTCGAGACCTATATAGCAGCCCACCAGCTCATTTCTTTCTGCGTGCTGTTATAATTTGGTGCATCCATGATTATCCGGCTTTGGGCACTATGTCAGGGCAAACGACACATGGTTACAATGAATGTGTTCGCTGTGACAGGAATCCGCTGTCATACGCAATACTTAGCAAGATCTGTTACATTGGACACCGCCGTTTCCTTGCCAAGGACAAGCCGCATCCTAGAAAATACTGAAGACATGTGTTCAATGCAAAGCATGAAAACCGTGATGCGCCAAAGAGGCTCACCACCGATGAGTTGCAAGTGGAATTAGAGAAGGTCAGGCATATTACACCAGGAAACCATCCTGATAATGGTAGCGGGAAAAGGAAGCGTGGCAGGGCAAAAGAGAGATTATTGTTTACCCGCAGGTCCACTTTGTGGGAGTTGGAGTATTGGAAAGATTTGGATCGGCGGCATAATCTTGATGTGATGCACATCGAGAAAAATATATGTGACAGCATTATCGACACACTTCTTAATATTGAAGGCAAGACGAAAGATACCTTAAAATCTAGGATTGATTTGACACACCTGGGTATCAGACAGGATTTGCAGGTGCAAGATGAAGGTAAACCACAGGATATGGCACCAGCTGTGTACGTCTTGGACTAGGTAAAAAGAAAAGAATTCTACGAGGTCCTGTCACGTGTGAGATTCCCACATGGATTTGCTTCCAACCCTGAAAGGAGAGTCAGTGCAGATGGAAACAAGGTACAAGGGTTGAAAACTCATGACTGCCACGTCCTACTTCAAAGGGTTTTACCTGTTATCCTTAGAGGATTGGGCCGCCCTGACTTATACAAAGAAGTTGCAGAGTTGGAAGAATTCTTCAGGGAACTTTGAAGTAGAAATATCAGGATAGATGTTTTGGAGCATCTTAGAGACAAGATACCGACTATCCTATGCGACCTTGAGAAGATATATCCTCCAGCCTTCTTTGATGTGATGGTGCATTTGGCTGTTCATCTACCTGATGAGGCACTACTTAGAGGTCCAGTACAGTATGGCTGGATGTACCCTATTGAAAGGCGGCTAGGCGCTTTCAAGGGCTATGTTAGGAACAGAGCTAGACCCGAGGGTTCCATTGCAGAGGCCTACATTGCTACAGAAGCATTGACATTCGGCTCAAAATACAATGAAACAGCTGATCAGCTTAGCAAAGAGGTGGATGAAGACAATCCCGGGCTCAATGTTTTCGATTATTCTGTTCGAGTTACAGGGAAGAGTCGACAAGAGGACAAACCTAAAGATTTGGACAAAATGGTTTGGTACGTGTTGAATAACTGTCCTGAGATACTAACTTATATCAAGTAAGTGCAAAGTACTGCAGCTTATACATCATAATCTACTAAACTTGCAGCACATTCTTATATATTTAGATGTTTGACGCGATCACTATGTTGTGCAACATCTACAAAAAGGAGTTACTGCCGCAAAATCCAAGAAACATTGACAAACTGGTTATGGCAGGATTTGCGAAATGGTTCAAGAGCCATGTAAGCTTTTGAATTGCACTGTCAGTTTTTTTAATATATTGAGTACATAAGATGACCAGCTTGTCTATTTTCTAACCATAGGTTAAGAAGATGCGGGAGGATGGGCAGGCAGTTGATGATGCCCTTTACTCACTAGCAGTGGGTCCTAATACTCGGGTAAGACATTATGAATCTTGCGTTGTTGGAGATGTGCGCTACAACACCCTTGCACCAGACGAAGAGAGGAAGACACAAAACCGTGCCATCATGAGCACGGATACGTATGACAAAGAGACAACTGAAATGTATGCTAACATAACATACATTGTTCAGTTGCAGTATATCTCCAGTTTCGAGGATCATCGGTGTGTGGTTCTGTTGTGCTGTTGTTGTTATAACCTATTTTCCAGGATCGCAAAACCCAGAGTTGATGATTATTTCAAATCCATCAATGTCAAGGCGGCGTACCAGACCAACGAGCCTTTTATTTTGGCAAATCAAGCAACACAGATATTTTTCTTGGAAGACACATTTGCACGTAGCGATGACTGGAGAGTATTGCAAAGGTTTGAGCAGAGGAATTCGTTTAATGAAGTTGCACAACAAGATGATGCTTACACTGCTCCTGATGTACAAGATAACACAGATGTTCCTAATATCTTTGAGAACCATCACGTCAATGATGCCGGCGAAAAGATTGCCTATCGTGCTGTGGACATACAAGAGTTGATCAAGAAGAAGCCAACGTTCGAGGACGTTGAGGACGAAGAAGAAGATGACACCGTGGGGAATTACGATTCAGACTGATACACATGGCGAAGATGTTGACGCTGCTGCTGCGGATAATGATTACATTGCTTTTGTCGTATTTGCCTGTCAGAAGACGTTTTTTTATCTACTATGTGAAATTGTGTTTGCTATGACAATTGAAACCTAATGAACATGTTGTTTAGTATTTTTCCTGTGAGAACATCACTTGTTATGTATGCTGATTTGTGTTTGGTGATTGTATGACGACTAAAACATGATGACATTGTTGTTTAGTTGTACTCATATTTGGCTGTGAAACTTGAATTTGATGACATAGTTTGATGTTGGACTGCAATTTGCTCGACGTCTTCGAATGAGAACAAAGCTGACCCGACAGGGCCTCTGCTAATTTATTTATTTATTACCAAAAGGGCCTCTGCTATTTATTTATTTATGAGCAAAAGGGGATACCCCCTGATTTCCGTTAATAGAAATCATTAGATGTTCACAACACTACGCCCAGCCTGCTACACAGGTTTCATTCATTACTAGTTTCAGCAAAGTGCTCATGTCATAGCCACTGAATACATCATGAGTGCTACATACACTGCAAATAAAGAGACAATCATCCTACAGAGCACATCGATTTTGCCCATTATCTTCACAAGCTCTTTCATCTCCTCATTGCTGTCAAGGCCGTTCAGTAGCTGTTGCTTGGCCATGATCAGAGGAACTGCATCTTTAACCTTCTGCTCTGCATCTTCCTCTTCTGCCGTTCCTTCAGTTACTTGTCCAACACCCGAACCTGCTGGTATTGGGATTCCTCGGCTAACCAAATAATCAGCGTAGTTGCACTCCCCCACATCAGCAACTTCCCAGAAAAACAAATCACACGAATCTTCCCTTTTCTTCACGAATCAAATTGGAAGATCATCAACCAAACTATTAAAAAAATCAGCAACTGAAAGTAGCAGAACAACACTTAAACATATTATTAGCCCATGATTCGGGCATTTGTAGAAGACTCGTCCCGGGTTGAGGATTGTGGTCGAGACGCGACGGATGACTCTGCGTGATTTGCAGCAGTGGCACCACACCAACGGCAGCGGGTTGCGATGAGCAACCGGCTGCAGTGCGCGTGCTGGCGGGGGTGTGATGAGACCCACAGGCGATGGTACGGGTGGCGACTTGGCGCATATTTGGTTGTTGCCTGCTGAAGAGCAGGTGGACGAGTAGCCAGCGGACATGGTTGCTGCGGCCAGAGCTTCTAACTAGGCAGAGTAAGTAGAGAAGAGGAGAAGCGAACGTTGGATATGTCAGTTTCATTACTTGCAGAGTAGCATAGCACCATATATAGTCATAGTCTAGGTTTGGATTCGAACCAGCTACACGAGCACGTCTCTCTTTTTTCTAAAACTCAGCAACGTCTCTTTACTGGTACACTAGCTTGTTCTATATGCCTTCTCAAGTCTTTGATTCCTCCACCTAACATCTGGGACCCACCGGAAGGGCCTCTGTATTTCGCTAGAAAAACGTGCCCCCCGCTGACAGGTCGGACCCACCAGCTATCTTCGCACGCAAGGAAGTGCCTCCTTATTACGCACAAAAAAATGAATACTCCCCCTGCCAGCTGGAACCTAGCATCATGTGGGCCTACCAAGTTGACGGGGATGGAGGGCTTTGTCAACTTAGTCAATATGAACGATTCTAGCTCTAGTTACCGTACAATGTTCATCCAACGGCAGTAGTGCTTCTTCAACCTCTGGTCTTCGTGCTCTAGCCGCCCAAACCAGCGCCGGTCGTGCCGCGTGCTCCTGCCTCCCGTGGCCGGCTGTGATGCCGCAGAGGCCTCACCGCCCCTACTACTCCCACCGCTGGCCAGGGCATCCCTCTACTCACCCACACCCCCTGTTATTCTGCGACGACGGCAGCCTCACACCGCAGCCGAACCAGTGAACCCTCATACTCCTCTCCGCGTGGGCATCCACTACCGCGTCTTCCCCGGCTCCGCGTCGTCCCCTTCCTAGGCCTCGCCGTCGTCCACTGCCTTGGTTCTCTCGGCGCGGCGTGGTCAATGTGGTCAACGACCGACTTCCATAGGAAGAGTACTGTACGTGGAGAGGTTGACAGCTGGGTCCATGGCCACAGCCCAGTTTTTTTGTGATTTGCCAAGTAAGTCGCTTTGTCATGCCTGTTGGGCTGCAAATCTTTCAAGACGAGGAGAGCTTCATTCGGCTGGCCGAGAAAATGGCCTATCAGTAGTGAGAAATGGGTTGTACATTTTTAAAACACATCAAACTGGCAATTAGTTTCAAATTTCTTTTTTTCATTTCGAGATTTTAAATTGCATTGATTTTTATGCGTGGACAATTTGTTGGATTTTATATTGATATACATTTATTTTTAAAATCAGTTTGAATGCGACTCGAAATTTCGGGATTAAAAACAGTTCGGACCGCACCGAAACATGCAATATTTTGTATAATTTTTTAACCGTGGCCACAATATGGGTTGTAATGCTAACAAAAAGAATATGGGCTCCAAACAAACCTTAAGAATTAGCAAATGGGCGGTAAATTATTAGAAATAATGGCAGATGGGCTGTATGATGTTTTCCACAGATTTGAGGCGTTCCTAAAAAAAGGTTGACGCACAAGTAGTGACTGTTGGATGTCCATCCAACGGCCGTCGTGCTTTTTCAATCTCTGCTCTTCCTGCTCCAGCCGCTCAAACAAGCACGGGCGGGACTGTCTGCTCTCTCCTCCCCGCGGTCGGCTATGCTGCCGCGCAGGCCTCGCCACCCCACCATACTCCCATCGCTGGGCTAGCCATCCCTCTACTCACCCACACTTGCTGTTATTCTCCGGGGACGGCAGACGAACCAGTAAACCCTCGTACAGTCGTACTCCCCTCCGCGTGGGAAACAACTGCCGAGTCTTCCCTGCCTCCGTGTCATTCCCTTCCTAGGCCTCGCCATCGTCCACCGCCCTGGTGCTCTCGGTGCGGCCTGGTCAACATGGTCAACGACCGACATGCATCTGAAGTGGACTGTACGTGGAGAGGCTGACAGCTGGGTCCACGGCCACACGCATGGAAATGCCTCCTTATTACGCACAAAATAATGATTCCTCCACCTGACATCTGGGACACACCGAAAGGGCCTCTGTATTTCGCGAAAAAACGTTACCGCCGCTGACAGCTTGGACCCACCAGCTATATCTTCGCACGCAAGGAAGTGCCTCCTTATTACGCACAAAAAAAATGAATACTCCCCCTGCTAGCTGGGACCCAGTATAGTGGCAGGCTGACTTGTGGGCCTACTAAGTTGACGGGGACGGAGGGCTTTTCAACTTAGTCAATATGCACGATTCTAGCTCCAGTGACCGTACGATGTCCATCCAACGGCCGTAGTGCTTCTTCAACCTCTGGTCTTCTTGCTCCAGCCGCCCAAACCAGCGCCGATCGTGCCTCGTGCACCTGCCTCCCGTGGACGGCTGCGATGCGGCGGAGGCCTCACCGCCCCTACTACTCCCACCGCTGGCCAGGCCATCCCTCTACTCACCCACACCCCCTGTTATTCTGCGGCGACGGCAGCCTCACACCACAGCAAACCAGTGAACCCTCATACTCCTCTACGCGTGGGCATCCACTACCGCGTCTTCCCTGACTCTGCGTCGTCCCCTTCCTAGGCCTCACCGTCGTCCACCGCCCTGGTGCTCTCGGCGCGACGTGGTCAACGTGGTCAAGGAACAACTTCCATCAGAAGAGTACTGTACGTGGAGAGGCTGACAGCTGGGTCCACGGCAGCCGCAAGGAAGTGCCTCCTTATTACGCGGAAAATAATTATTCCTCCACCTGACAGCAGGGACCCACCGGACGGGCCACCGTATTTGGTAAAAAAACGTTTCCCCCCTGACTGCTGGGACCCACCGGACGGGCCACCGTATTTCGTGAAAAAAATGTTCCCCCCGCTGTCATCTCAGACCCACCGGAAGTGCCTCCTTATTACGCACAAAAAATGAATACTCCCCCTGCTAGTTGGGACCCACCTTGGTGGGTGGCTGACTTGTGGGCCTACTAAGTTGACGGGGACAGAGTGGTTTGTCAACTTAGTCAATATGAACGATTCTTGCTCCAGTGACCGTACGATGTCCATCCAACGGCCGTAGTGCTTTTTCAACCTCTGGTCTTCTTGCTCCAGCCGCCCAAAGCAGCGCCTGTCGTGCCGCATGCTGCTGCCTCCCGTGGCCGGCTGTGCTGCCGCAGAGGCCTCACCGCCCCCTACTATTCCCACCGCTGGCCAGGCCCTGCGGCGACGGCAGCCTCACACCGCAGCCGAACCAGTGAACCCTCGTACTCCTCTCCGCGCGGGCTTCCACTGCCGCATCTTCCCCGGCTCCGCGTCGTCCCCTTCCTAGGCCTCGCCGTCGTCCACCGCCCTGGCGCTCTCGGCGCGGCGTGGTCAACGTGGTCAAGGAACGACTTCCATCGGAAGAGTACTATACATGGAGAGGCTGACAACTGGGTCCACGGCCGCAGCAAGGAAGTGCCTCCTTATTTCGCGCAAAATAATTATTCCTCCACCTGACAGCAGGGACCCACCGGACGGGCCATCGTATTTCGCGAAAAAACCGTTTCCCCCTGACTACTGGGACCCACCAGCTACATCTTTGCACGCAAGGAAGTGCGTCCGGGCAAAAAAAATGATTTGCCCCCCCTGACTGCTGGGACCCACCAGCTACATCTTCGCACGCAAGGAAGTGCCTGACAGTCGGGACCTACCTGGTCGAAGCGTAGGTAGCGTTGTCATTCTGGTCGCGAACGTGTACGTACATACTGGTCGATGTAGAGGCGCGCATGTGTCGTAGCAGAGGCGCGCATGTAGCATATACACATACGTACAACGGCCAGGGTGCAAGAAAGTAAATACGTCCATGTACGTACATACGGGCGGGGTCTCGTACGCCTACTCGCGCGTACGTACGGCCAGGGCTCGTGCACATGGCTGTGTCGAAACGGAGAAACAACGTCGTCATCGTGTTCATGGGGAGTCAACCGGCTGGGTCGGAACGGAATGCGTCGTCGTGTTCATCGGGAGGGCTTGGATGGAACAGCCGATGGAAACGAGGCCTGGCGTACCGCAGAACGGAGGAAACGGCCTTGTGTTCGACCGGCCACGTTCGAAACGGGATCCTGTTCATCGGGAGGGTGCGTGCGTGTACGAGAGAAACACGCATCACTCGGCCCCGACCACCCACCGTAACCGGGAACACCCCGATATTTTCCTCGCCCTCGCTTCTACCACGGTATTTCCTGTCATGGACGGCCCAAAGAATGTCATGCAACTGCGTCTCCGGCCCGCCCAGGACGAAAAGCCCATTTTCTATCATGATTTTTTGTCATAGAAGTAGGACCCCACCACATCTATGATGATACCGGGTTTTTTCACAATTATCGGCATAGAAGTGTCATAAGTATGACAGAAAAAAATTTCGTTCGGCCCAAAATGTCACGGATGTGTCTTTTTTGTAGTGGTAAGTATTTCCCTCAGTTTTTGAGAACCAAGGTATCAATCAAGTAGGAGACTACACGCAAATCGCCTAGTACCTGCACAAACAATCAAGAACCTTGCAACCAACACGATAAAGGGGTTGTCAATCCCTTCACGAGCACTTGCAAAAGTGTGATCTGATAAAGATAATAAGATAAATATTTTTGGTATTTTTGTTGTATAGATTGGAAAGTAAAGATCGCAAAATAAATAGTAAACTTAGAATTATAGATCTAAACTTATATGCTGTAAAGTAGACCCGGGGGCCATAGGTTTCACTAGTGGCTTCTGTCAAGATAGCATAAATTACGGTGGGTGAACAAATTACTGCCGAGCAATCGATAGAAAAGCGCATAGTTATGAGAATATCCAGGCATGATCATGAACATAGGCATCACGTCCGTGTCAAGTAGACCGAAACGATTCTGCATCTACTACTATTACTCCACACATCGACCGCTATCCAGCATGCATCTAGAGTATTAAGTTCATAAGAACGGAGTAACACATTAGGCAAGATGACATGATGTAGAGGGATAAACTCAAGCAATATTATATAAACCCCATCTTTTTATCCTCGATGGCAACAATACAATACATGTCGGTTCCCTTTCTGTCACTGGGATCGAGCACCGCAAGATTGAACCCAAAGCTAAGCACTTCTCCTGCTGCAAGAAAGATCAATCTAGTAGGCCAAACTAAACCGATAATTCGAAGAGACTTGCAAAGATATTAAATCATGCATATAAGAAGTCAGAGAAGAATCAAATATTGTTCATAGATAATCTTGATCATAAACCCACAATTCATCGGATCTCGGCAAACACACCGCGAAAAGTATTACATCGAATAGATCTCCAAGAAGATCGAGGAGAACTTTGTATTGAGATCCAAAGAGAGAGAAGAAGCCATCTAGCTAATAACTATGGACTCGAAGGTCTGTGGTAAACTACTCACACATCATCGGATAGGCTATGGTGTTGATGTAGAATCCCTCCGTGATCGAATCCCCCTCTGGCAGATCGTCAGAAAAGGCCCCAAGATGGGATCTCACGGGTACAGAAGGTTGCGGCAGTGGAAAAGTGGTTTCGTGGCTCCCGTGGATGTTTTCAGGGTATAGGAGTATATATAGGCGAAAGAAGTAGGTCCGTGGAGCTACGAGGGGCCCACGAGGGTGGGGGGTGCGCCTACCCCCTGGGCGCGCCCTCCTGCCTTGTGGCCGCCTCGTTGCTTTCTTGACGTCCACTCCAAGTCTCCTGGATTGCGTTTGTTCCAAGAAAGATCCTCGCAAAGGTTTCGTTCCGTTTGGACTCCGTTTGATATTCCTTTTCTGCGAAACACTAAAATAGGCAAAAAACAGCAATTTGCACTGGGCCTTCGGTTAATAGGTTAGTCCAAAAAATAATATAAAAGAGCATATTAAAGCCCATTAAACATCCAAAACAGATAATATAATAGCATGGAACAATAAAAAAATTATAGATACGTTGGAGACGTATCAAGCATCCCCAAGCTTAATTCCTGCTCGTCCTCGAGTAGGTAAATGATAAAAACAGAATTTTTGATGTGGAATGCTACCTAACATAATTTTCAATGTAATTTTCTTTATTGTGGCATGAATGTTCAGATCTGAAAGATTCAAGACAAAAGTTTAATATTGACATAAAAAATAATAATACTTCAAGCATACTAACTAAGCAATTATATCTTCTCAAAATAACATGGCCAAAGAAAGCTCATCCCTACAAAATCATATAGTTTGGCTATGCTTCATTTTCGTCACACAAAATGCTCTCATCATGCACAACTCCGATGACAAGCCAAGCAATTGTTTCATACTTTAGTATTTTCAAACCTTTTCAACTTTCACGCAATACATGAGCGTGAGCCATGGACATAGCACTATAGGTGGAATAGAATATGATGATGGAGGTTGTGTGGAGAAGACAAAAAGGGAGAAAGTCTCAGATCGATGCGGCTAATTAACGGGTTATGGAGATGCCCATCAATTGATGTCAATGGGAGGAGTAGGGATTGCCATGCAACGGATGCACTAGAGCTATAAATGTATGAAAGCTCAACAAAAGAAACTAAGTGGGTGTGCATCCAACTTGCTTGCTCACGAAGACCTAGGGCATTTGAGGAAGCCCATTGTTGGAATATATAAACAAAGTTCTATAATGAAAAATTCCCACTAGTATATGAAAGTGACAATATAAGAGACTCTCTATCATGAAGATCATGGTGCTACTTTGAAGCACAAGTGTGAAGAAAAGGATAGTAGCATTGTCCCTTCTCTCTTTTTCTCTCATTTGTTTTGGGCCTTTCTTTTTTTGGCCTTTCTCATTTTTTATTTGGCCTTTCCCTTTTTTTCTCACACGGGACAATGCTCTAATAATGATAATCATCACACTTCTATTTATTGTTGTCACAGCCCTAGAATTGCTTGTAGTTAATTGCATGAAAGCATTCATGTCATCATGTTTAATTCAAATGAATTTGAATTGGGGATGACCAAACCCTAGCACCAAATGAATTCAACTAGGTTCAAAATAAAAATATTTTCATTAAACCCAAAATGCCCTTCAAAAATGTTCATTATTTATGGAAAAAGGTTAAAACCTTTACCAGAGGTCATGCACATTTTTCCAAGGCATTTATGGTCTTTGAATTAATTCAAACATATTTGAATTGGAGCTATTTGAATGCTATATATATTTCAGATGCTCCAAAAATGTTGGAAATTGTTAAGGGTCACTGGAATAATTCAGAAGTCACCCATAATTATTTCCAGGATTTTATGAAATGGTTTAGTATTATTACTAAATCAAAACAGAGCAAAAGAAATAGAAAATAGAAAGAAAAATAAAGGCAACAGGAAGCCTACCTGGCCCCAAACCTACCTGGCGGCCCACTTAACTGGCCCAGCCAACCAGAGCTGCCACCGTCTCCCACCTCGCGCCAGAAGGACGCGAGGCGTGTGGCCACCGCGCGCGGGCACGCGCCCGAGCCACCTCCTACTTCCGCCGCTTCTGGAGCTAGCCCCGAGTGCCACGCACTCCCTCTCGACACCCTCGCTCTCTCCCTGGACCCCCTCCCCCTCCTCTGCACTCTCCCGCAGCACCACCGAGCGCGTTCGCCGCCGCCGCTCGCCGTAGCCATGGCCACCACCTCTCCCACGCCCCCTGGAGCTGCTCATGAGCTCCGCCTCGTTCCTCTCTTGCTCCTCACCGAGCCTCCCAACGCCAGAAGCCCCGAAAACGTTGCCGGCATCGTCGTGTTCACCGTCGGGCACCGGAAATCGTCGCTGCCGATTCGTCGTCCACAGGGCTTCCCCGAGCACGCTGGACATCCCTACGGCACCGCTGTGAGCCCCCGAGCGTTCCCCCCTCTCCCCGCAGTCATTCCCCTCGTCTAGCCAGCCTAGCCACCCGAGCCGAGAGCTCCGTGTCGCCGGCCATGGCGCCGCCGTGGCCAGAGCCCGAACCAGCCGCTCCCGCATGCGTCGTCATCCTCCTCACCTCTCCAGGAGCCGTAGCCACCACCAGATCCTTCCCATGTGCCCTACAGCCACCGCCCGAGCTCACCCGAGCTTCGGCCGCCGCCGCGAGCTCGTCTCCGGCGAGTATAGTGCACCCCAGCCGCTGCTGCCTACTCCGTTGGATGCGGACGAGCATGGGCTCCCTCCTGGTGGTCGCACCGTACCTAACCGCAGCCCCTAGCGCCGCCTAGCTGCAGCTCCGCCGTGCGGAATGGTCACCGCCGGCCAGGGTCCGGCGATGATGACGTGCCACCGTCATTAGCGCCTAATTAATCACCTAGAGTCACTGACAGTGGGCCCTAGTGGCTGCTAATTAGTTTTGTTAGGTTTAATTAATCACTGTTTAGCCACCGTGTCAATGACAGGTAGGACCCCCACGTCAGGTTTGACCTAGACAGGGTCAGTTGACCTGCTGACGTCACACTGACGTCAGGCTGACGCAGAAAATCATTTTATGGATTAAAAACAATTCAGAAATTCCAGAAAATGCCCTAAACTTCTAAAATCCATAGAAATTCAACCGTAGCTCCAAATGAAACAAATAATATATGAAAAATGATCAGAAAAATCCAATCTATCCATCTGCACTGGTTTCATGCATGTTAGAGCAACTTAACCTTGCTGTTTAGGAAAAATCATGTAAATGGCATTTGAATTTCCACATATGGAGTTTGAATTTGAATCTTGGATTCAAACCAACTCCATTTAATATGTTGCTAGTTGCATTAGCTCAAAACACATTCATATTGCCATGTCATGATCATGCATCATATTGTGCATTGCATTGATTGTATTTCTTCTCTGTTGCCGGTATTTGTCCCCTCTCGGTAGACGATGTTCCGGCGTTGTGATCGTTGACACTAATGAAGACTCAATGCTATCTTCAGAAGTGCCAGGCAAGCAAAACCCCCTTGTTCATTCCGATACAATCCCACTCTCTCGCTCCTGCTCTCTTTTACTGCATTAGGACAACAACGTTTCATCTGTTACTTGCTGCGGTAGTTGAACCCCTTTCCTCTGCATGACCTGTCATTGTCACAGTAAATAGATGAAACCCTCTAGCATGAGTAGGAGTTGTTTGAGCCCTGATGTGCCTACTCATTCATGCTTGTTTGTCATGCCTGCTATTGCTTAGAGTTGAGTCAGGTCTGATTCATCGGGAATGAATTGGAATGTGGTGAACATGTCTTACTGTTGAGAGCTAAGTGTGTGAACACGATTTGGTAAAGGTAGCGGTGAGAGGCCATGTAGGAGTACATGGTGGGTTGTCTCATTGAAACCGTCCTCAGGAACTGAGTTCTGTGTTTGTGATCCATGAACAGTTACTACCACAAATTGGGCTCCGGGCGCTCCAAGCTCTCTCGTCTTATTAATCAACCTGATCTCTATCCAGGAGTTGCAACTAGTTTCTGGTGTTTGTAGGTAGTGTTAGTAGTCTACCAAGTGGCACCCAGTACAGGTGGGCTTGGGACAGACTAGGCACCGTGGCACGGTGTACCAAGCATAGATCCATCCATCGAGGTGGGCTTGGGAACCCTGCACACATCGTTTGGGGCCGTGAGCGACACCCCGGCCGGATCTCCTTGCGGATGGAACCCGAATAGGCGATAAACCTGGACGAGAGACTTGTGTGCTTAGTCAGGTCGTGGCCGACTCCCTCGCCAGGCTTCCGCTTGAAGGTTGCCGAGGTACACGACGTGTACATGGTGGTAAGTGGCGAGAGCGTGTGTGACGAAGTACACCCCTGCAGGGTTAATATGATCTATTCGAATAGCCGTGTCCACGGTAAAGGACTTCTGGGTTGCCTGTACAGTTCATAGACAAGTGAAAGTGGATACCCTAAAATGCGCAAGATAAGCGTGAGTGCTATGGATGGCGTTCTCGTAGGAAGACGGGAGCGGATCCATAGTGGTGTATTGATATGGTGAATATGTGGACTCGTGTGCGCCACCTCAAAAGAGTTACTTGCAGTCATAGTTTAGGATAGCCACCGAGTCAAAGCTGGCTTGCTGCAGTCAAACTCCACCACCCCCTTTGTTGATACCGATGCATATGTAGATAGTTCTGATGTAAGTCTTGCTGGGTACATTTGTACTCACGTTTGCTTATTTTATGTTTTGCAGAGAGACGTCAGTCTCGCTAGTAGTTCCGTGTGGACTTCGACGTTTAGCTTGTTACCTCAGCTACGATCTTGTGCCCTCGGCAGGATCTAGTAGATAGTCAGGCTTCTCAGCCTTTTTCATTTATAGATGTCTGTACTCAGACATGTTAAGCTTCCGCATGTGCTTTGACTTGTATGCTCTGAATGTTGGGTCATGAGACCCATGTTTGTAATATCTCGCTCTTCGGAGCCTAATGAATAAATACTCTGAGTCGTAGAGTCTTGTTGTGATGCCATGTTGTATTTGCACATATCGAGCATATTGTGTGTATGATTGAAATGCTTGGTATGTGTGGGATCCGACGACCTAGTTGTTTATCCTTGGTAGCCTCTCTTATGGGGAAATGTAGTCTTGTGCTTCCATGAGCCATGGTAGTCCGCTACAGCCTGGTTCACCGGAGTCCTGCTAGCCCAGCACTACTGCTCCGGAACACTTGACTGGCCGGCATGTGATTCACTTCGTTCCTGTGTCTGTCCCTTCGGGGAAATGTCACGCGGTGACATCCGGAGTCCTGCCTAGCCTGCTACAGCCCGGTTCACCGGAGTCCTGTTAGCCCAGTGCTACAGCCCGGATTCGCACGCTGCTGACCGACATGCTCGATGTTGATTCATGTATGCCTGTCCCCGTAAGTTAGTGCCACTTTGGGGTCACGACTAGTCATGTCGGCCCGGGTTCTCTGTCATATGGATGCTAGCGACACTATCATATACGTGAGCCAAAAGACGCAAACGGTCCCGGGCCATGGTAAGGCGACACCCGTGGGAATACCGTGCGTGAGGCCGCAAAGTGATATGAGGTGTTACCGGCTAGATCGATGTGACTTGGAATCGGGGTCCTGACAATTTACAACTCAAGGATTACAACTCGTTACTAGAACAAAATATGACTCTATATGAGTGCCTCCGACGGTGTACCGGGATAATGAAACAAGAGTGACATGTATGCAAAATTATGCATGGTGGCCTTGCCACAAATACGATGTCAACTACATGATCATGCAAGGCAATATGACAATGATGAAGCGTGTCATAATAAACGGAACGGTGGAAAGTTGCATGGCAATATATCTCGGAATGGCTATCGAAATGCCATAATAGGTAGGTATGGTGGCTGTTTTGAGGAAGATATAAGGAGGTTTATGTGTGATAGAGCATATCATATCACGGGGTTTGGATGCACCGGCGAAGTTTGCACCAACTCTCGAGGTGAGAAAGGGCAATGCACATTACCGAAGAGGCTAGCAATGATGGAAGGGTGAGAGTGCGTATAATCCATGGACTCAACATTAGTCATATGGAACTCACATATTTATTGCAAAAATCTACAAGTCATCAAAACCAAGCACTACGCGCATGCTCCTAGGGGGATAGATTGGTAGGAAAAGACTATCGCTCGTCCCCGACCGCCACTCATAAGGAGGACAATCAAAGAAACACTTCACGCTTCAAAATTATCACAGAACGTTTACCATACGTGCATGCTACGGGACTTGCAAACTCCAACACAAGCATTTCTCAAATTCACAATTACTCAACTAGCACGACTCTAATATTACCATCTTCATATCTCAAAACAATCATGAAGTATCAAACTTCTCATAGTATTCAATGCACTCTATATGGAAGTTTTTATTATACCCATCTTTGATGCCTATCATATTAGGACTAATTTTATAGCCAAAGAAAATTACCATGCTGTTCTAAAAGACTCTCAAAATAATATAAGTGAAGCATGAGAGATCAATAATTTCTATAAAATAAAACCACCACCGTGCTCTAAAAAGATATAAGTGAAGCACTAGAGCAAAAATTATCTAGCTCAAAAGATATAAGTGAAGCTCATAGAGTATTCTAATAAATTCCGATTCATGTGTGTCTCTCCCAGAAGGTGTGTACAGCAAGGATGATTGTGGTAAACTAAAAAGCAAATACTCAATTCATACAAGACGCTCCAAGCAAAACACATATCATGTGGTGAATAAAAATATAGCCTCAAGTAAAGTTACCGATAGACCAAGACGAAAGAGGGGATGCCTTTCGGAGCATCCCCAAGCTTAGGCTTTTGGTTGTCCTTGAATTTTACCTTGGGGTGCCTTGGGCATCCCCAAGCTTAGGCTCTTGCCACTCCTTATTCCATAATCCGTCAAATCTTTACCCAAAAATTTGAAAACTTCACAACACAAAACTCAAACACAAAATCTCAAGAGCTCCGTTAGTGTAAGAAAACAAACCACCACTTTAAGGTACTGTAATGAACTCATTCTTTATTTATATTGGTGTTAAACCTACTGTATTCCAACTTTTCTATGGTTCTTACCCCCCGATACTAGCCATAGATCCACCAAAATAAGCAAACAACACACGAAAAACAGAATCTGTCAAAAGCAGAACAGTCTGTAGCAATCTGATTTGTTCGAATACTTACGAAAAATCAAAAATTCTGAAACAATAGGACAACCTGGATAATTTGTATATTGATCTACTGCAAAAAGAATTGGTATTTTATCACGTTCTGGTGAGTTTTAACAATTATTTTCGTGAGCGTAAAGTTTCTGTCTTTTTCAGCAAGAAAAACAACTATCACCCCAGAAGATCCTATTGGTTCTACTTGGCACAGACACTAATTAAAACATAAAAACACATCCAAACAGAGGCTAGAAGAATTATTTATTACTAAACAGGAACAAAAAATAAAATTGGGTTGCCTCCAACAAGCGCTATCGTTTAACGCCCCTAGCTAGGCATAAAACAAGAATAGATCTAGTATTGCCATAATAATGATAGGGCAAATCGCGAAAACTCATCTCATATTCCCTACCCTCAGCAGCAAGTTTTCTTTGAGGCAAGCAAAAGTAATCAAAAGGGCTAAATTTAATGGGACAGAAGTCCCCAAGATCAAGCTCGGGAGCTATTGGTTCCTCCTTTGGCCCCTCAAATTGCACTACCAATTCATCATTATAAGAATTCTTTTGGCAAAAAGTCATGAGACTTTGTTCAAGAGAAAAACCTAGCCCGTTGTTCTGAATAGAAAAATTATCATTAAGCTCAGAAATTTTATTGACTAGAACATCGGTAGGAACCTTCTTTCTAAGGTTTTCATTATAAGCAACATGATCTAAAGATTGTAAATGCATTATATCTTCCTGATAAAAAAGGATAGCCTCTATGGGTGCACGGCCAGCATCCATCCTATAATGCGCAAAAAATTCTTTGGCTTCTTTCATAATAAATCTGAACTCATGTGCCAAAAAGATAGTAGTTGCACGTTTGACAGAAGAATGCTCAATATTGGAAAATTCTAGGAAAATCCTTTGTATGCAAGGATGCATATGCATAAATTGTCTTTCAAGTTCAACTATGAGCAAAGATATAGCATCCACAAGACTACTAGTCCTATGAAGAATTGACCCTCCCATAGTGGGCAAAGCACCGGCACAAGTAAAGAAATCTTGAATAACTCCTTTTCCAATGATATTACCACTACCGATCCGAAACTTTTTAGTGTGTAGAATAGTAGATTATTTATGAGGATTATCAAAAGCATCAAGGTTTCCCCCATTGTTACTATTATCCTTTTCAACGATAACCTCCCCAGCTTCATACATGGTGGAAACAAATTGCACAAAGAGCGAACACACAAAAGGTAAGAAGAAAGAAGCAAACGGAAAAGGGCGAATAAAACGACAAGAGTGAAGTGGGGGAGAGGAAAAAGAGAGGCAAATGGCAAATAACGTAATGCGAGGGAGAAGATTTTGTGATGGGTATTTGGTATGTCTTGACTTGTGCGTAGATCTCCCCGGCAACGGCGCCGGAAATCCTTCTTGCTACCTCTTGAGGATGCGTTGGTTTTCCCTTGAAGAGGAAAGGGTGATGCAACAAAGTAGTGTAAGTATTTCCCTCAGTTTTTGAGAACCAAGGTATCAATCCAGTAGGAGACTACACGCAAATCGCCTAGTACCTGCACAAACAATCAAGAACCTTGCAACCAACGCGATAAAGGGGTTGTCAATCCCTTCACGGCCACTTGGAAAAGTGAGATTTGATAAAGATAATAAGATAAATATTTTTGGTATTTTTTTGTATAGATTGGAAAGTAAAGATTGCAAAATAAATAGTAAACTTAGAATTATAGATCGTAAACTTATATGATGTAAAGTAGACCCGGGGGCCATAGGTTTCACTCGTGGCTTCTCTCAAGATAGCATAAATTACGGTGGGTGAACAAATTACTGCCGAGCAATTGATAGGAAAGCGCATAGTTATGAGAATATCTAGGCATGATCATGAACATAGGCATCACGTCCGTGTCAAGTAGACCGAAACGATTCTGCATCTACTACTATTACTCCACACATCGACCGCTATCCAGCATGCATCTAGAGTATTAAGTTCATAAGAACGGAGTAACTTATTAGGCAAGATGACACGATGTAGAGGGATAAATTCAAGCAATATGATGTAAACCCCATCTTTTTATCCTCGATGGCAACAATACAATACGTGTCGGTTCCCTTTCTGTCACTGAGATCGAGCACCGCAAGATTGAACCCAAAGCTAAGCACTTCTCCCGTTGCAAGAAAGATCAATCTAGTAGGCCAAACTAAACCGATAATTCAAAGAGACTTGCAAAGATATTAAATCATGCATATAAGAATTCAGAGAAGAATCAAATATTGTTCATAGATAATCTTGATCATAAACCCACAAATTCGTCGGATCTCGGCAAACACACCGCAAAATGTATTACATCGAATAGATCTCTAAGAAGATCGAGGAGAACTTTGTATTGAGATCCAAAGAGAGAGAAGAAGCCATCTAGCTAATAACTATGAACCCAAAGGTCTGTGGTAAACTACTCACACATCATCGGAGAGGATATAGTGTTGATGTAGAAGCCCTCCGTGACCGAATACCCCTCCGGTAGATCGCCGGAAAAGGCCCCAAGATGGGATCTGATGGGTACAAAAGGTTGTGGCGGTGGAAAAGTGGTTTCATGGCTCCCCTGGATGTTTTCAGGGTATAAGAGTTTATATAGGTGAAAGAAGTAGGTTGGTGGAGCTACGAGGGGCCCACGAGGGTGGGGGGCATGCCTACCCCCTGGGCGCGCCCTCCTGCCTCGTTGCCACCTCATTGCTTGCTTGACGTCCACTCCAAGTCTCCTGGATTGCGTTTGTTCCAAGAAAGATCCTCGTGAAGGTTTCGTTCCGTTTGGACTCCGTTTGATATTCCTTTTATGCGAAACACTGAAATAGGCAAAAAAAATAGCAATTTGCACTGGGCCTTCGGTTAATAGGTTAGTCCCAAAAATAAGATAAAAGTGCATATTATAGCCCATTAAACATCCGAAGCATATAATATAATAGCAAGGAACAATCAAAAATTATAGATACGTTGGAGACGTATCAGGGAGCCACAGTGAAGAGGGGAAGCAGCACTCGAGAAACTACAAAGATAAGGTACTCACTCGTCTACGGCGATGTATTTCCTCTGTTTCAATGGCTGAAAGGCATCACTGCTGCAGCTTGGAGACCCTTTCCTCTTCCGGAGCGCATCAAAGTTCAGCCGGAGCTGGCCGAAGCCCAGGGTACGGTCACCAGCTTCGGGCTCAGCTGGGGAAGCTCCTGAGGAGGTGACCACATGGGTGCCATACTGCATGAAGACCTTGGCCTCTGCCTCGCGGCGACCCACTGGGGCCTCGGTGGCTATGGCCTCAGGAGCATCGGGCTGCGACACCCCTCCGGCCGCTTCATCAGGACGACTCTCCAAGGAGCCGTGGGTCGGCCCTCCGGGAGCACTGAGCGGTGCTGATCCCTCGGCAGCCGCGTCGCCAGCGGCCGATGATGGTCGCCCCCCTGCGCCCACTTCCGGGGATGTCGCTGCGCCGGTGGCAGACAAGGGAGCCACGAAGACCGGGTTCTCGTGAGGCCCTTCAAGACCGGCCGGGCGTAGTCCCCATTCATTGAAGGGGGCATCTGCCTCGTGAAATCCACCTTGTTCGAGCAGATGTACAAGAGGCAACCCTCCTCTGGCATGTCGGCTGGCAATGGGTCGCCCGTCAGGATCTCGAGCATAGTTTGTTGCGCCTCAAGAGGAAGACCGGACTCGTGAAGCCTCATGCCGTCCTTGCTGCCCGAAAAAGTCCACATTGGTCGAGAATGGCGCTGGAGCGGGGCAACATGACGCCGGATGAACTCCTTCACCACCATGGGCGCAGTCACGCCGAGATCCTTCAGCCTCTTCAACCGGAGCCAGACGTAGGAAAGACGCGGGTTAGCGAGCCTCTCGTGGCCCTAGCCAGAGCTGGGAACGGCGGTTGCCGACGGGAGCGAGGGTAGGGGGCTGAGCACACCGACATCCACGAATACCCACTGCTACCGGAACCCGCTCGCAGACAGCGGTAGCTCGAAGTCAATCCCCGAGCCGGCTGTCGCAGCCACGGCCAGGAAGCTGAGGCACCCCGAGCACTGCCGAGGGTTGGCCAGGTGCAGCAAGAAGAAATGGCGAAGTAGGGCCACAGAAAGAGCAATGCCCACCATGGCCTCGCAAATGAAGGCGAAGACAACAAGGAGGATGATGGATTGGGGATCTAAGTGCAGCATATGGATCTGGTAATGAGAAAGCATGGCGTTGAAGAAGGAGGAGAAAGGGGGGATCAAGCCGGCCCATAGGGCGTCAAGGAGAATGTGGACCTCAGTGACTGTCCTGTCAATGGAGGCGCGGGATGCGGGCCAGGCCACCGTCTTCCCCCATTCGTTGAAGTCGGTGGCGAGCGCTGGGCGGACCTTGCCCATGGCTTCCTGGTTGAGCACCACCGACCGCCCGACAGCTACCTCGAAGGCCGGGGGTGGTTCGGCTGAGGACTGGAGCTTCTTCCCCTTCTTCGTTTGGCTTGGCGCCATGGCGACGAAGAGGACAGAGCTCAGGTCAAGATTGTAAGAAGGGGCTGTTGTTTCGAGGAGGCGGAAGAGTTGGGGGAGCGCGTCGCCAACGACGGAGGAGTAACTGTGTTGGGCGCGGTGGCCGCCTAGCCAGGCGGATATCAAGGCTGCATGGGGAAGCGGGGGCGCCCACGTCCCGTCAGTCGCCACGCGTCAATCAAGGCCGCAGGCAGTTGGGGCCCGCGGCGCTCTGCACTTGCCCTTTGGCTTCGCCTCGATGCCAAGTCCAGGTGCGCCTTAGGCCCAGGGGCTACTGTCGGCGTTCCAGGAATGGGGGTCCCCAGACTTGCCTGCCTGCGGCCCATGATGTGGCTCCTCCAGTGGCCTGGTATGGCCCATCTTCACCAGCAAACACTCAAGACCCTCGCGTGGGGCCGAGCCTCGCGAGGCAGATGACACAAGACCTCCTCAGGAGCAGCCACACTAGGCTGGCTCGCGAGTAGTGGAGAGATCAAGGCGAGGGGCACCTCGTGAGGTTCCCGTGACGTGAGTCGCGACGACCAAGGCCAGGCGGGCGTAGAGTACCCATTGCCTCTTTGGTGCTAAAGGGGCAAGCGCAGGCGAGGAATCCCGAGGCATCAGGCAAAGGTTTCCATATCGGTGCAACGAGACCAAGACCAGCAGGACTGCAGGATGGAGGTCATCACGGAGCCCACGACGGCATCACCACCAGAGCCTTTAGCAGGCGAAGACCACCTTTTGTCAGGATAGCTTGTATTAGCTGTCCCCCTTAACATTGGCCGTTGTGGGATCCCTTCCCGCCTAACATTTGGGGAGAGGACCCGGGCCTCTATAAATAGGACTAGCCACCACCTTAGCAAGGGGACGGATCATTCAGATCACCCTCGACCAGACAAGCTCACCGAGCTCAAGAACACCTCTCCTCAGGAGGCTGTTCTTCCCTTGTACTTGTTCATCCTCAGCCTACAAGGAAATCCACCACACCACACTAGAGTAGCGTACTACACCACATCAGTGGCCCGAACCAATATAAACTCTTGCGTCCCTTGTTCTTCGAGTTTGACGTGCTGAGCTTTGAGATCGCGGTGAGTGAGCGAGCTAGGGGGAGGGAGAGATCTTCGTGCGCACCCCAGAGTTCGAAACTTAAGGGTTTTGCCGGAACCCACAATCCGACAGCGACCTGTTGCCTCGTCTTTCTGCCTTCCCCTTCCCTTCCCCGGCACCGTCATCACCGTTTCCTAGGTGGCCGTGGAAGGGGTCACCCTCCTAGCGATTCTGCTTCCTCCAGTGGTCTCCTGACCGGGCCCCGACGTCCTTCTTTGCCGGTGCATGTGCTGGAGCCTTCTGCTTGGTCCTGGAAGTGGTGACCACCGGGCCGCTGAGGTGCTCTGCCCGTCTTCCTCCTTCGCAGCCTCACCACTCCCGATCTTGTCAGGCTGTGTTCGGCATCTCCTGACGGGGATCGGGGTGGCGTTGTGTCGATGCATCGCCCACCCTCTTCTCTTCCCACCGCACTACCTGGGACAAGAGGGATTGGGAGAGGAGTTTACGGAGCATTAATTTTTTTATAATCTTAAGTCTATAGGCACTTGCCAAATTTTAATTCAAATAATGTAATGTCTTGAGTCCATGTTTGTGTTCTGTAAGGCTTGTACTTGTATGATCAACATATTAACGAAAAGGATGAACCTTGCCGGGAACCCGTGCATGTATATGTCCATACAGAGGTGAAATGCCTCTTTATTTTAACCAAAACAAGTTTTCCCTGGTAGGCTATCCTGCCGGTACCCGTTTGATTTTGTTGCCGGAGATCTGAGCCTACCGGGCAAAAATAAAGGGACCAGCCCCCTGCCAACTCCTTTCCATCAAAGGCCACTGCGACCATCCTGGCCGAAGCAACGTTCGAGCTAAGGGTGGGAGCACCTAAGTTTCGAGGAGTGGCGAAGTTTTCTCATGCACAAGTTTCAGCTTACAGAACACTTATGGACAAGAGGTAGAACTTATCTGTTTGGCTTGCCGGGGATTGCAGTGCTGGTCTATCTGCTCAACTCCTTGCAGAAGCCAAGTTCACGGCAGGAACCTGCAGCTTCATGCAGATGAGAATGATGCGGGATGCGGTCCTATCTATATGCACATGTAAATTTTCATGAAATGCTTATGCAATGCTCTTGGAATGCTTATGCATGCACGCAACTTGGTCGGGGGCCCCCAGCACTTCGTTTATTTCTCTGTTGCTCAGGGTCATTGCCTGGCTTTGTACAAGGGGTTACATGCATCTAAGGCAAGGCCCGTACAAAAGGGTGGTTGCCGGGCGGGGCCCGACAACCGAGCCTTACAGGTAGAACTTGCGGAGATACTCAATATTCCATGACCTTTGCAATTGAATGACACCTACGGTCTCCAGACAGACTCCACCAGGTCTGGTGACTTGTACTACCCGGTAAGGGCCTTCCCACTCCGGTGTCAACTTGTTTGTACCCTTGGCGGACTGAACGTGCCTAAGGACAAGGTCGCCTTCTTCAGAACACCGAGCATGAACCCTGCGGCTATGATACCGACGCAGGGCTTGCTGATAGCATGCATCACGTGAGTAGCCCGGAGATGGTTTTCCTCGAGTAGCACAGCTTCATCACGCCTGTGCTGATCTTGCGCTACTTCATCGTAGGCAAGCACTTGAGGCGACCCGTAAATGAGTTCCGTGGGGATAACTGCTTCCCCATAGACCAGGGAGAAAGGAGTCTGCCCGGTAGCTCGATTTGGTGTCGTTCTGAGGGACCAAAGGACTACCGGCAGCTCATCGATCCACCGCCTGCCGTGCTTCTGCAGCATATCAAAGGTTCTTGTCTTGAGTCCCTGCAACACTTCAGCGTTCGCCCTCTCAGCTTGCCCATTACTTCTGGGATGTGCGATAAAGGCAAATGAAATCTTGTTTCCCAGGGTATGAACATATTGCATGAAGGCGTGGCTCATGAACTGGGTGCCATTGTCGGTAATGATCCTTGCCGGGACTCCAAAACGACACACTAGTTCTTTTAAGAATTGATAGCTGACTAAGCAGTCACCTTTCGCACGGAAGTCACTTCCGGCCACTTTGTAAACTTATCGATAGCAACGAACAAGAATTCAAAGCCCCCGACTGCTCGGGGGAAAGGGCCGAGGATATCGAGCCCCCAGACCAAAAATGCCCATGATAAAGTGATTCTGTGAAGAGCTTGGAATGGAACTGTCAGGATTTACATCTGGTGAATAGCTCAACCGCATCTTGGAGGGCTATGGGCCAATAGAATCCTTGCCGGAGTACTTTCCCAACAAATGACCTTGATCCAATATGGGAGCTGCACATGCCTTTGTGTATCTCAGCCAGCAGTTCCTTTCCTTCTTCCCGGCAGATGCACTCCAATTTCACACCGTTGGGCCTCCTTCTGTATAGAGTGTCATCGACAAACTGATACATACTGGCCCTCCGGGCTACTCTTTCGGCTTAATCTTAGTCACTAGGGAGTTCTCCGGTTTGGAGGAAGTGGACTATGTGCCTTGCCCAAGTTGGAGCCTAGGGCTCGGCAACGAGGACTAGCGGCACCTCCTCAACTGCAGGGGCACATTCCTCGTTCGCGGGGACCATGGGCTCGGCTGGAGGGTGCGGTCCGGCAAGTTGTGAGGAGTTGTTTCTGGCAGGGTCCCTGCAAGGAGCGGAAGGCTCTACCAGGACAGGCTTACCGGAGTCCATCTTTCTCCTTTTCTGGGCCATTATCGCTGGGGATACAGAGGGCTGAGTAAGATTGAGAACAAAAGTCCCTGGTTCCACAGGAAGCTTTTGCACAACACACTTTGACAGACGATCAGCTATGCTGTTTTCCGCATGGGATACGTGCTCTATTTGCAATCCGTCAAAGCGCTCCTCCAATCTCCTCACTTCCTCAATGTATGCCTCCATCAATGGACTTTGGTAATCCTTGTTGACTTGTCTCACCACAAGCTGTGAGTCTCCTCGAATGATGAACTTCTTGATTCCCAACTCTTCGGCAATCCTGAGCCCGGCAAGGAGCCCTTCATACTCTGCTGTATTGTTGGTTGCCTCTTCCAGGGCAAAATGCATCTGGACGATGTACTTCAAGTGCTCCTCTGAGGGGGCGACGAGAAGCACGACAGTCCCTGCACCTTGTAGGGAAAAGGCACCATCAAAATACATATTCCATTCTTGGGGTGCCTCCTTGCCGGGGATAACTGTTTCTGGCACTTCCTCGTCAGGGGTTTGCGTCCATTCCGCAACAAACTCTGCCAATGCCCTGCTCTGGATCATTGATGTGCTCTCAAACTTCAGACCAAAATTGGATAACTCCAAAGCCCACTCCACTATTCTGCCGGTAGCCTCAGGGTTTCGGAGTATCCTTTGCAACGAGAAGCGAGTGACAACCATGATCTCATGGGCTTGAGGCCATAATGAGACCAAAGATCAACTTTTGCACGCCAGAGTACCTCGATCGAGCCCCCTGTAGTAAGGAACTGACGAAGTACACTGGCACCACACCACTTTCTTCCTTGCCATGTCCTTGGGGTTGATCTCGCTGCCGTGCTCACTTCTGTCCTGATCCTTATCTGGCTCTGTCGGTCCTTGCTCACTCTCAGCTTCGTCCACCAAGGCTGCGCTAACCACTTGGTTGGTTGCCGCTAAGTATAGCAGCAACAGCTCTTGTGGCATGGGAGCAACAAAGGTGGGCAGAGAGGACAAGTAGGCCTTCAATTCTTACAAGGCCGCATCTGCTTCCGGGGTCCACTTCATGGGTCCTGCCTTCTTCAGGATTTTGAAGAACGGCAGGGCACGCTCGGCAGACTTGGAAATGAATCTGCTTAGCACGGCAACGCACCCTATCAGATGCCTCAAATCCTTGACTGTCCTTGGCGCTTGGATCTGCTTGATAGCTTTAATCTTGTCGGGGTTGGCTTCGATCCCCCGATGGGATAAAAAGAACCCAAGTAGCTTGCCAGAGGGAACGCTAAACACACACTTCTCCCGGTTGAGCTTCAAGTTGATCTTGCGCAGATTCACAAATGTCTCCTCCAAATCCAGGATAAGGGATGCCCTTCCTTGGTCTTGACCACAATGCCATCCATATAAGCTTCAATGTTTCTGTGCAGCTCTGGCTCGAAACCAATCTGGACTGCCCTTGCAAAAGTAGACCCGACACTCTTTAATCCGAATGGCATGCGGATTAAATAGTACGTACCACATGGGGTGATGAACGAGGTCTTCTCTTTGTCTTCCTTGGACAAGAAGATCTGGTGATACCCAGAATATGCATCCAGAAAGGAAAACAAATCCCAGCCCGAAGTGGAATCCACGATCTGATCAATGCACGACAAGGGAAATGGGTCCTTCAGGCAAGCCTTGTTGAGATCTGTGAAATCTATGCAAAGCCTCCATTTCCCGTTAGCCTTCCGGACCACCACTGGATTTGCTAACCATGTGGGATGTAGCACTCCTCTGACCAAACCAGCTGCTTCAAGCTTCTTCATCTCCTCTGCAATAAACTGCTTCCTCTCCAAGGCCTGCTTCCGGACTTTCTGCTTGATGGGTCGGGCATGTGGGCCGACAGCAAGGTGGTGCTCGATTACCTCCCTGGGAACACCGGGGATATCAGATGGTTGCCACGCAAACACATCGATATTCACCCGCAGGAAGGCATCGAGTGCGCTTTCCTATTTGTCATCGAGGGTGGCGCCGATGGTGAAAGTATCATCAACGCCAGCCAGCCCTGCCGAGACCTTCTTCACTTGTGGAGCAGTAACCTTGGACCTTTTGCTGTTGGAACTCTTCGGCAAGTCATCAACAGTCGCAACATAGTCCGAAGAGGTACGCTTCCCAGATTCCTTGCCTGTGTCCTTGCTATCCTTCTTCTTTCCTCTGTTCTCCTTGGCGGGAACTGCTGCTGCCGCTGCCTCTGCCACGACTGCGTCCCGGTACATCTTGTCCACGCAAATGATCGTGTCCTTCTCATCTTACGGGATGGAAATGACTGCAACTGGCCAAGGCATCTTCAAGGTGTTGTAGGCATAGTGGGATGCCGCCATGAATTTAGCCAGGGCTGGGCATCCAAGGATCCCATTGTACGGCAAGGGGAGGTCGACCACATCAAACACAATCTTTTTAGTCCGATAGTTCAACTCCCCTCCAAATGTCACAGGCAACGTGATCTTTCCCTTAGGATGACCCCTGCCGGGATTAACTCCTTGAAATGTGCCAGTGACCTTTAACTCTTCCTCTGCTATCTGAAGTTTGCTGGTAACCTTTGGGGAGATTAGATTCAACCCGGCCCCGCCGTCCACCATCTTTGTGACCATAAGGTTGCGAATTGTTGGAGTGACCAACAATGTCAATGTAACGCCCCGGATCCGGTGCACCAGGTGTCCTACGTTTAGTCGTCGTCATTGCCATGTCATTTACTTGCGTGTTGCATTTTGCCATGTCATCATATGCATTGCATCCTCATATTTTCTAAACTTGCATCCGATCATTTTTCCCCGTTGTCCGTTTTGCAACCCGACACTCCCACACGCACCCGTTGCTCCTCTCAGACCTTGTTTCATGAGTGGCTTAAAAATGTTCTCAGAATGGGATGAAACTTGGCATGCGATGTTGTTTTAGAGTAGGTAGACCGCCTGTCAATTTTCGTTCCATTTGGAGGTCGTTTGACGCCCTAACAGTAACCATGTAACCCCGAAACCCCTCTCTCTTTGCAGCCCAGCCCCTCTTCACTATAATCAATTAGCCCATCCAAACCCCCTCCATGCTCTCGGTCATTGGATCATGATCGTGTGGGCAAAAACCGCTCCTCACTTGGACTCTCCTAGCTCCCTCTACCTATATAAACACCTCCCCTCCATTTTTCGCGGACGAAACCCTAGTCTACCACCTTCTCCGCGCCTCCGGACGCATCCACACCGCGCCAGACATGTCCGCCGCTCCCCTCCACATTGCTCCGACCAGTGGCACGCCGCCGCCGCCAGCCACTCCCACGCCGTCACCTCACCCTCGCCCGCGCCCTCTCTCTCCTCCACCGCCGCGGCCCGCGGAGCCCAGGGCGGGCCCGCGCGAGCCCGCGCCCCTGCCGTCGTCTGCCTCCTCGGCCCGCGCCCGCGCGCCGCCGAGCCCGCGCCTCCGCCGCCCCGCTCCTTCGCCGACGCTCGCCGGCGCCGACCTCCGCCGCCGCTGCCTCGCTGTCCTGCGCCGCCGCCCGCGCACCCGCAGTGCGCCGCCTCCTCCGGTTGCCGCCAGCGCCCGTAGCCGTCGCCGCCCTGCCTCTCCCCGGGCCGGATCCGGCGAGATCCGCCCGGAGCGCCCCGTCCCCGCCTCGCCGGACCTCTCCTCGGCCAACTCCGGCCGGATCCGAGGGAGTGGATCAGATCCACCACTCCCTCCATCCAAACAGCCTCCCGCGCCCCCGGATCCCTTCGTCCCGCTCCATCCCGCATCGCCGTGTCCAACTTCTCACGAGGGTAAATTTTGGCCAAGTCCTGAGATTCCAGATTCATGTGTGCTACTTTGCCATGCCATAACTTCATGCATATAGCTCCGTTTTGCATGCATGATATATCAAAATGTTCATCGTGTGATGCTATTGTTTTTATTGTACTGTGATATGCTTGTTTGAGTTCATATTGATGCCCTAATCATCGTTGCAAGAGTGCTATATGATGTTAACCTGCTGAGATTGTCATAACTTGCTGATTTGTCTTTTTTGTTGCATTTTGTGTGTGCATCTTTTGTGCATCATGTCTATATGTTTTAGGAGTATATTTATGCCGTCTTTATAGGTGTGAAATCAATGTTTTTTATGTGATGTGTGGTGACTATCACAAGCTTGTGAAGTGTGCTACTTAATGTTGCTGATTTCTGAGACTTGGTAATTTTTGCTAAGTTTGTAACTGTTACATTGTGATGCCTTGTAAACTTGAAGCTAACATTTATTCCATGCATAATATGGAGATGTTTAGTTCACATGTTTTGATGTCCGTGTTATTCTATATCATTCCATGTCTTTGGTTGCCTCATATATGTCCTGTAGCATATGTTTGCATTGCCATGAACATGCCTATATGATGTTCCAGTTTTCTGTTAACTTCATGATGCCATGTTGTGAGCTTGATATTGATTAATCTATGCCTCTTTTGGTGATGCTCTTTTTACATGAATTGAATTATGCTATGATTGTACCAAGTTTGATAATTTTGAACCTCATATGACCTCTGTTCCAAGCTTGTCAACATGCTATGCTCATGTTGCTGTTTTACACTTGCTGAAACTGTTAGCATTTGCAATCTTGCCATGCCCTTTTTAGCATGTTCTAGTGGTTTATAGAGATAGCTCAGTGTTCACGTTTTGTAATTCTTCACATGTAAATCACGTCCATGTAATTTTTCTTCATGTTGAGGTGCTGTAGCATGTTGTTTTGATGCTTGCAAGTTGCCTAGTTGCTGTTTTGGACAGTTTGTCCTTTAAACTTGTATAGAGTGTATGTGTTGAACCGTGGCTCCGTTTTGAGCATGCTCTATATGAAACTTGCATAGTTTTGCATGTAATTTCATGTTACCTTGTTGCATCCTTGTTTTGAAGTGTTCGTGATGTTTTTTTGCTTGCATTTGCATCAATGCCATGTTTAACTTGTTTTGCTCATATCTTCTAGGCCGTAGCTCTGAATTAAACGAACTTTATATGTAACTTGACTAGAAAACCGTGTAGATCATCTTGGTGCATTTTAACTTGATGTTTAACAACATCAACATTGTGTTGTAATCAGATCTGGATCAATTTGAAAATTTGCATATGAGGACTTACCGGAATTGTTATATGTTGTTTCCGGCCTCATTTAAACTTGCCTTGTTGTGTTGCTCTTGGATGCATCATGTCTTGCCATGAGTAGCATCAAATAGACTTTTCATGCATCATACTTGGTTGAGCATCGTGTCATGTTTATGTGATGTGTGTTTACCATGTTGTTTGCTTCTTTCCAGTTGTGCTCCCTCCCGTTAGTTCCTGTTTCGTTACGATCGTGAGGATTCGTTCGTCTATGCTTGGTTCATCTACGTGGCTTCATCTTCTTCATGGACTCGTTCTTCTTCCTAGCGGGATTTCAGGCAAAATGACCGTCACCTTGGATCTCCCTACTATCTTTGCTATGCTAGTTGTCTCGATGCTATCGCTATGTCGCGCTACCTACCACTTGTTTATCAAGCCTCCCAAATTGTCATGAAAACCTCTAACCTTTTCACCCTTCCTAGCAAACCGTTGTTTGGCTATGTTACCGCTTTGATCAGCCCCTCTTATAGCGTTGCTAGTTGCAGGTGCAGTTGCAGGTTGTTCCATGTTGGAACATGGATATCATGAACTTTGTTGGGATATCACAATATCTCTTATTTTAATTAATGCATCTATATACTTGGTAAAGGGTGGAAGGCTCGGCCTTATGCCTGGTGTTTTGTTCCACTCTTGCCGCCCTAGTTTCCATCATACCGGTGTTATGTTCCTTGATTTTGCATCCTTAACACAGTGAGGGGTATGGGACCCTCTTGACAGTTCGCTTTGAATAAAACTCTTCCAGCAAGGCCCAACCTTGGTTTTACATTTGCCTCACCTAAGCCTTTTTCCCTTGGGAGTCGCGCTCCCGAGGGTCATCTTATTTTACCCCCCGGGCCAGTGCTCGTCGTGAGTGTTGGTCCAACCTGTCAACTGCCGGTGGCCACCAGGGGCAACTCTGGGCTGGCCTACCGGAAGTTTGGATAATCCGGTGTGCCCTGAGAACGAGATATGTGCAGCTGCTATCGGGATTTGTCGGCACATTCGGGCGGTCTTGCTGGTTTTGTTTTACCATTGTCGAAATGTCTTGTGCACCGGGACCCCGAGTCTGATCGGATGTCCCGCGATGGAGGATTGTCTCCACGGATCGTGAGCTTGTCATGTGCTAAGTTGGGACACCCCTGCAGGGTTTAAACTTTTGAAAGTCATGCCCGCGGTTTTGTGGTAGAAGGGAATTTGTTAATATCCAGTTGTAGAATACTTGAAGTAACCCCCCTTTTAAAATACACCAACCACGTTGTGTAATCGTGATGGTCTCTTTTCGGCGGAGTCCAGGAAGTGAACATGGTTGGGTTATGTTTGAACGTAAGTTGTTTCAGGATCACTTCTTGATAATTACTAGTTGGCGACCGCTTGCGTAGCTTCTCATCTTACTCTTGTATTCGTAAGTTAGCCATCATACATGCTTAGTCGCTGCTGCAACCTCACCACTTTACCCCTTCCTTACCCATTAAGCTTTGCTAGTCTTGATACCCATGGTAATGGGATTGCTGAGTCCTCGTGGCTCACAGATTACTACAAGAATAGTTGCAGGTACAGGTAATGCGATGATCATGACGCGAGAGTGATGTTTGCTTGTGTTGGCGTTCTTCTTCTTCTTCGTCGATCTTGGGTTAGGTTCCTGGTCGGCAGGCTGGGCTAGCAGGGTGGATGTCGTTTGAGTTTCTGTTTGTGTTTCATCCATAGTCGGATGTTGTTCTCATGTATGATGTTGATGTATTCTTGTGGCGTTTGTGCCTTATGTATGTATCCTCAACTATTGTGTAATGGTACGATGTAATGATATCCACCTTGCAAAAGCGTTTCAATATGCGGGTCTATCCTTGGTGGGACCTTCGAGTTCCTCTCGGATAGGGTCGCATATCTGGGCGAGACAGGAAAACACCCTACCACAGTGGTATGGTCAGGATGATCCTCTTCGTCAAAGATGATGGGCGTGCGCGACCATTTGTGTGGTTTCCGGGCCTCTGGTGCTGGTTCCACGACATTGACCTCACACCCACCATTTGAGTTGGCGGTAAGAGGTGTGCAGAGATGCACCCCCGTCAATGCATAGGGCGCCAGTGGCCTTCTGAAACTCCTGCTCATTCGTTTCATCTTCATCCCCTCTGTCGGTGTCAAAACAGGCCGATCTCGGGTAGGGGGTCCGAACTGTGCGTCTGAGGATCGGAGGTAACAGGAGACAAAGGGGACACAATGTTTACCCAGGTTTGGGCCCTCTTAATGGAGGTAAAACCCTACTTCCTGCTTGATTGACTTTGATGAGTATAGGGGTTACAAGAGTTGATCTACCTCGAGATCGTAATGGCTAAACCCTAGTTGTCTAGCCTATGTCAATTCTGATATCCCCTACGGACTAAAACCCGCAAGTTTATATAGACACCGGAGGGGCCTAGGGTTGTATAGAGTCGGCTTGCGGAAGAAGGAAATAATACATCCGGATGCCAATCTTGCCATCCACGCATAGGAGAGTCCTATCCGGACACGGGGAAAGGTCTTCTACCTTGTATCTTCATGGCCCATCAGTCTGGCCCATATCACACAGCCCGGACACCCGAGGACCCCCTAATCCAGGACTGCCTCAGTAGCCCCTAAACCAGTCTTCAATGATGATATGTCGGCATGCAGATTGTCTTCGGCATTGCAAGGCGGGTTCCTCCTCCCGAATACTTCAAAGCAATCTTTCGAATAAAAGAACTGTATCCGGCTCTGCATGACAGCTACAACCCTCAACCACGAAGGCAAAAATATTTAATCAAAATAATGTCTGTCAACTGACAAATTTTTTGGCGAAACGCCACGTCTAGCCTCTTTAACATCTCGAACAGTTTCTTGCCTCCCGCTTCGCGTTTCAAGGCGCGGCCTCTATTGACACGTCTTGTCAAAACAGAGATCGTGTCCGTTTATCGCGGGATCCTCATCAAGACGGGTTTGGGTAATCCAACCGTCTCATTCACATGACCCCTTGGGAACAGGCGAGATTTAAGGCTTGAGGGGGGCGCTCGATATACCTTGCCTATATAAGTGGATAAAGATCCCTCTTTTCTCCCTACGCCTTCTTCCTTCTCCTATTGCCCCATCCTCAAGCTCCAGTGCCCAAGCTTCAATCTTTCCCACCGCCACCAATCTCTCCAGCCATGTCTGGATCTGGCTCGAAGGGCAAGTGGGAGGCCTCCTCCATCACGGAGAAGGACGTAAAGGAGCTCTGGGAGGCGGGGTACATATCTGCGGACATCGCACACAGGTTCCCTGCCAAGGAGCAAGTTATTCCAACCCCGGTGCCTAGCGAAAGGGTTGTGTTCATCCCTCACTTCCTCCGCGGGCTAGGGTTTCCCCTTCACCACTTTGTCCACAGCCTCATGTTCTATTACGGGCTAGATTTCCATGATCTAGCCCCAAATTCTTTCCTCCACATCTCGGTGTTTATCGTTGTGTGCGAGGCGCTACTCCGCATCCCCGCACACTTCGGCCTATGGCTAAAAGTCTTCAATGTGATGCCGAAGGTGGTCGACGGGAGGTGGTCGATGGGTAGCATGCGGACTGCGGCGGCGCCATGGTGAGCAAACTCCCCAACACCACTTGGCCTAAAGGGGCCTTCGTGGAAACCGTCAACGTGTAGCAACAGGAGTGGTTCTACATCACCGAACCCCGCGGCGCCAGGTGGGCGGCCACTCCTCAGTTCAGATCCGGACCCCCTATGAGGCTCGCGTCGTGGACCAACAAGGGTCCGGACTGGCGGTCTACCGCGGAAGTGCTGACCTGCAAAAGAGCATCAAAAACATGATAAGCAAGAACACCGGTCTCACTGACGTGATTCAGGTGATGCTCTTCCGCTGGATCCTCCCCTGCCAACTCCGGCCTCTCCATATGTGGGAGTTCAATCCGGAAGGTCCCCAGACCCTGCAGCGCTTCCTCGGCGCAATGCACGGAGAGACCTGGAAGCTCCTTGCTACCTCTTGAGCACTGCGTTGGTTTTCCCTTGAAGAGGAAAGGGTGATGCCGCAAAGTAGCGTAAGTATTTCCCTCAGTTTTTGAGAACCAAGGTATCAATCCAGTAGGAGGCCACGCACAAGTCCCTCACAACTACACAAACAAATAAATCCTCGCAACCAATGCAATAAAGGGGTTGTCAATCCCTTCACAGTCACTTACGAGAGTGAGATCTGATAGATATGATAAGATAATATTTTTGGTATTTTTATGATAAATATGCAAAGTAAAGAAAACAAAATAAAAACGGCGCCAGAAATAGCTTGTTGTCGGGAGATTAAATATGATGGAAAATAGACCCGAGGGCCATAGGTTTCACTAGTGGCTTCTCTCAAGAGCATAAGTATTACGGTGGGTGAACAAATTACCGTTGAGCAATTGACAGAATTGAGCATAGTTATGAGAATATCTAGATATGATCATGTATATAGGCATCACATCCGAGACAAGTAGACCGACTCCTGCCTGCATCCACTACTATTACTCCACACATCGACTGCTATCCAGCATGCATCTAGAGTATTAAGTTCATAAGAACAGAGTAACGCTTTAAGCAAGATGACATGATGTAGAGGGATAAACTCATGCAATATGATATAAACCCCATCTTGTTATCCTCGATGGCAACAATACAATACGTGCCTTGCTGCCCCTACTGTCACTGGGAAAGGGCACCGCAAGATTGAACCCAAAGCTAAGCACTTCTCCTATTGCAAGAAGGATCAATCTAGTAGGCCAAACCAAACTGATAATTCGAAGAGACTTACAAAGATAACCAATCATACATAAAAGAATTCAGAGAAGATTCAAATATTGTTCATAGATGAACTTGATCATAAACCCACAATTCATCGGTCTCAACAAACACACCGTAAAAGAAGATTACATCGAACCGGAGCGCAGGGCAAGTGGATGGCCTCCTCCGTCACGGAGGGGAACATTAAGGAACTCAGGGAAGCGAGCTACTTGGCTAAGGAAATCGCCCACCGGCTTCCTGCCAAAAAGCATATTGTCTCCACTCCGGAGCCCAATGAGAGGGTAGTATTCATCCCCTACTTTCTTCGCGGGCTAGGGTTTCCTCTGCACCCTTTTTTCCGCGGCTCATGTTTTATTACGGGCTAGATTTCCATGATCTAGCCCCGAATTCCTTCCTCAAAATTTCGGCATTCATCGTCGTGTGTGAGGCGTAGGCCTGGGCGTTCGGTATAAACAGAAAATTCGGTTTTTACCGTTCGGTATTTTATTAAATTTGGTTTGCTGAACTGAAAACCGAAAATTGCAATGCAAAACAGGTAATCGATATTTTGGTTGACCAAAAGTTTTGGTTCATTTTCGGTATATACCGATACATCGAGACGTGAATAGTGTGCTTTGTGCTTTTCCCAACACCACTCATGCATGGCCTATTATATAGATGATTTGTTGTCTACTTCTCCTTAAACAAACAAGGTGGGACTAAACATGATGGTTGCAGGCCGGTCGCTCTGCCTTATGCCAAGAAGGCCACTAAGTCGACTAAAATAAAATAAAAAAGAAGCCCACGGACTCATGCAGTCACATGGCTGAGCTTCCTTTGGGCCTTGCATGAATGTTGGTTGCAGGGTCTTCACGCGTGTGGCCGCGCAGGTGCACGCGGGCTGGATTGCATGCTCCGTGGCGACGTACAATTGGCTGGAAGACATGCGTACCCACTGTTCGGTATCTTTTCCGGTTAACCAAAAATAAAACCAAACCTACCGAACTTAATTCGGTTATTGAGTGTAGAAACCGAATTTTTCTGCATCATTGGTATAAACTGAAAATTCGATTTTTCGGTTACGGTTTCGGTTCGGTGTTTGGTTCATCGGTTTTTATGCCCACCCCTAGTGAGGCGTTCCTCCACATTCCCCCCCACTTCGGTCTGTGGCTCAAGGTCTTCAACGTGAAGCCAAAACTGGTCGATGGTCAACACGCGGAATGTGGGGGCGCCATGGTGAGCAAGCTCCCCAACCTCACCTGGCCCAAGGGGACCTTCGTGGAGACCATGAAGGGATGGCAGCAGGAGTGGTTCTACATCACGGAACCCCGCGACACCACATGGGCCGCCACTCCTGAGTTTAAATCCGGTCCTCCAATGCGGCCGGCATCATGGATTAACAAGGGCCTGGATTGGGCATCGTCTGACAAGGTGATGACGCTACAGAAGCGCGTCAAGAGCATGATGGAGAAGAAAACCAGTCTTGCCAATGTGATCCAGGTGATGCTTTTTTGCCGGATTCTCCCCTGCCAACGTCGTACTCTCTATATGTGGGAGTTCGATCCGGCCTGTCCTAGGACCTTGCAGTGGTTCTTCGGCACAACGCACAACCTCGACTGCGCCCATTCGGCTGCTCCAGTAAGTGTTTCAGATTTCCGAACATATCCTCAACATGTAGATCCAAGGAATATGCTAAGCCTTTCCCCTCATTCTTCAGGCTGGACGATGAAAGCTGAGGGGATCCAGTGTCCAACTCCACTGCCCAAAGACCCAGCTATACCTTTTCTGACGAAGATGCTGGTTCTGGCGTCGTACCAGGCGCCGGAGAAGAAGGCCAAGAAGAAGGGCAAGGAGGGCAGAATTGGCCTTCGCTATAAGGGTACTTCAGACATAACGTCCGAAGATATCGAAGCTCTCTCCTCCCACGAGGGAGATGAAGATGCAGAGGAAGAGGAGGAGAGCAATTCTCCCCTAAAGGGGGTAAGAAGAAAAGGGGGGCTTCCGCAGACCTAGAGGCGGAGCCGTCCAAGAAGGGGAAAATCTCCCTTTCGGACGATTCGGAATCGGACACCGAAGACGTCCCTGAGTGGCACCCTAGGCCGAAGCCCCTGGCCGAATCATAAGTATTCTAAGATAGTATATATATATCCGGTTTTTTATAAATTGTAGGATAACATATCATCTATGTATTTCAGTCCGGCCCGTGACCTCCCCCAACAATCATCGTCTTTGGGGAATTATTTGGCGCCGGAGATGATGGAGAGTGAAACGCCTCCATAAGCCTCTCCTCCTCATGCCACGGACGACACTGAGGTGTTGTCCCAGAGGACCTCTCCGGACCAGGGAGAGGTGCAGAAGGCGCAGAAACGGTGCCAGAGGGTAGTGCCTCAGCGGCCAAAAACATGGGGGACACAACCCCCATGGAAACTAATGACGGGGGCCCAGACTAGTCTGGCCCCCAACCGAATGTGATTCTAGAGACTCACGTGGCTCCAAAATCGAGCGAGCAGCCCCCTTTGAAGGAGGGGGAGCTCCGACTCCACCGACGTCCTCCAATAATCCGGAGGCGCCGGATACACTGAGGGAAGCACTTCGACATGCTTCCGTCGTGGAAGAGCGCCGTACCCTAATGGGTACGGTGGTTGAGAAGGTTCAGTCCGCAAAAAGCGGGCTGAACGAAGCTTTTACCAGCCTGCTAACAGGCTTTGAGGTATGCGACTTAATAGTCTTAGCCGCTTTTGCATGTGTAAAAATATGCCTGTGTATAGATAGTAGCCCCTGAGACTCTGTTCGGCTTTTTGGAACAAGAGGCCGGACAGAGGATCAAATATTCCAGAGATAACATATTGTCTATTTTGCTGAACAGGCTTCGCTGCTACAGCTTCAGCCAAGGACGCGGAAGTTTCCGAACTCCAGCGGAAACTGAAGCTGGCTGATGATGAGATCAACCGTATTATAAAAGTGGTTCCATGAGGCCCAAGGTATGCCTTTTAGAAGACCCCTTACAAGCCTAAATTATAATGCAAACTCAGAGTTTAAGCTCGTGTGTTGCTATGTAAATGATTGTAGGCAACGCGTCCGAGGTCGAGGCCCTCAAGAGTTCCCTTGCCGAAGCCAAGGAGGAGGTGAGGGTAAGCAAAGCAGCCGCAGAGAAGGCGGCTGGGGATGTGGAGGCTGGAAAGGCCACCCGCCTTCAATACGAGGCGAGGGTGACCGAAGTAGAGCAAGCGCTCCAGGAGGCTGCCACCAAGTGTGAGTCCTTGGAGGAGAGTAACAAGGCCCAAGCAGCCGAACTCACGAAGGCTCTTCAAGCTGCGAAGGAGGCGCGGTCCGAGTTCCGGGCGGCTCGCGAGGAGATCAAGCAAGACGTACGATAGCGGCTGGTAAGCCTTTTCTTTTACAGAGTATATTCGGCGGTTGAAGATATGGTTTGCTAAATTGACTGTGGAGTGCTCCAGACGCTTTTGCGGATCTCTCGAGGAGTGCTGCCGACGTCGCCCAGTATTTTCTGGCCCAAGAAGGGAACGCGACGGAGAAGCTCTTCTGGTCGCAGTACTTGGCGCCGGAGCGACTAGCGCTACTGAACAATCAGATGATGCAGCTGGCGGAGTTGCATAGGATGTCCGGTTTGGCCATGAAGGACATCATAGTCCGGCTATGGCCAGCCGGACCGATTTCGAGTAGCTACTTCGGCCTGGTCAAACGACTTGGCGACGCCTTACCCCGAGTAGAGGTGGTGAAGCGCTCGGCATGCATAGAGGGTGCACGGATGGCCTTTGCCCGTGTCAAGATGCACAGGGCCAAGATGAAGGCCGCCGACGTGGCGGTTGAGGGTTCGCCCGGAGGCAAGGTCCACCGTAAGCCAGAGCGCTATTTTGAGGATGTCCTTGATGGTGCCCGTTTGATAGAGGGTCAATGCTCGAAGGATATCATGTTCCAGTGAATGTATCCGGACTACCCGGACAATGTATTATAAACCAAGTCTGCGTAATATTTTTTATGCATTTATCTGAACTATTTTCCTCCTGTGTGGCCGTATATTATTATTCTAAAAGTTTGCTAGTCGTTAGCTTCATCCCCCACGTAGGTACTATGGGGGTGTTCGGGATGACGTGTAATAACTCTTGACCCAACATCTTGGTCCGTAAAGGAGGTGATTTACGTAGTGAACCAGGCAATCGGACTATGTGGCGTTAACACCTTCTTGAAGCCATAGGAGTTTGACAAGTAGGACTGTAAGGCAGCTCCTGGTGCGTATGTGGCTGGACGGATTCGGATGCCTTAAGCGCGTGACTGGAAAGAGCCAGTCCTTCGTGTAATACGGAAGAAATCGCTAAAGATTTAAGATGTCACTGAATTGCTGACCAGCTCTCGCCGCATCACGACAGTCAGTTTTCGGCTTTCTCTACTGAGGTGTTTAACCGGGCCAGCCGGAAACACAATCGCAATAGTTCTCCCTTTACTACCTTAGCCGAAAACGGAACATAAGGTAGCAAGCACAGGAGCCGGGCAACCCAACTATTGACCAAAGACGTGATTCGGAGCCGATGCATATAATGCAGTATTCGGGACGCCCAAGTGTACTCTAAGAGTGTTTACACATTCTATTGTTTGAAGATATATATATATATATATATGTATATATATATGGCCTGAATAGAGCCCCTGGTGATTTCAGTCGTACCAAGGTGTATATGCCAATTTGGACGTGAAGTGGAAAAACAGATTAAAAAATAAGCCAGTACCGGATAGGGTTGGGCGAAACTGTTTCCATTATAGTTTGATTAGTGGGCATCACGGCTATTTTACATGCCGGGGGCAAGGGAAAGCTGTATACAGGTCCTTAAAATTAAAAAGATGATCTTGAAGATCCTTTGGACACTCTGCCGCACGTCTACGCCGCTTTTCGCCTTGGTGTATGATCCTTTGATAGGAGCAACAATTGAGTATACATAAGGGGCTTAGAAGGGGGCCCTTGTTGCCACCGGAAATTGATGTGGGTTGTAAAGAACCTGAAAAATAAAAACAAGAATAAAATGGTGGAACAATATGGTGGTCCGGATAGGGTCGAGCCGTATCGTGGACCTTATGTTTAGCATGCCTCCGTCCTTGCCCATGGTATTTTTAACGCGTAGTTATGTACGCGCGGTACGTATGCCGCTATCAGGCTGGGGCATTGGCGCAGGCCGAATTGCTAGTCTAGCTCTGGATGAGCCGGATTGTCGTTCTGTAGGGTAGACCAGACTCGTTTAACAGTGTCCGGGGGCTTGGCTGTCGGTGCAGTATTTGGCTTGGCGAGGCCACCCTGCACCTCGGCTGCGAGGGCCGCGGTATGCTCCTCTGTACGGAGGGAGCGCTCCATGTTTCCATTGAATGTTATAGCGCCACATGGTCCAGGCATCTTGAGCTTTAGATAAGCGTAGTGCAGGATTGCATTGAAACGGGCAAAAGCTGTTCGTCCGAGTAGTGCGTGATAGCCACTGCGGAACGGGGCGATATCGAAGATCAGGTCTTCACTTCGGAAGTTATCCGACGAGCCGAAGACGACTTCCAGCGTTATGGATCCTGTGCAACGGGCTTCTACGTCAGGTATTACCCCTTTAAAGGTGGTTTTAGTGGGCTTGATTCTTGATGGATCAACGCCCATTTTACGTACGGTGTCCTGATAAAGCAGATTGAGACTGTTGCCGCCGACCATAATGTAACACCCCGGATGTAACTTGCCATATTTGTAACTCCGACTCTTGCAATTTCCGGCTATGTGTTATGATTTTCCCTCTGTTGTCGGGTTTTGTCTTTCGTTTTGTATTTTGTCATGTCATGCATTTTCATATCATGTCATCATGTGCATTGCATTTGCATACGTGTTCGTCTCATGCATCCGAGCATTTTCCCCGTTGTCTGTTTTGCAATCCGACGCTCCTATCTCCTCCGGTGCACCCCTCTTGTTTTTCTTTTGTGTGCGTGTGTCAAACTGTCTCGAAATGGACCGAGGCTTGTCAAGTGGCCTCAATATACCACCTGGAGATCACCGGTCAAGTTTCGTTCCATTTGGAGGTCGTTTGGTACTCCGACGGTTAACCGGGCATCCGCAAAGTCCATTTGAGTGTCCAGCAAAACCCCCTCTAAAACCAGCCCAAAACCCACCAAACTCTCTTCCATGCTCTCGGTCGTTCGATCACGATCGTGTGGGCGAAAACCGCACCTCATTTGGAGCCTCCTAGCTCCCTCTACCTATAAATATGTGGGCATCCCGAAATACATCTGCAGTCCAAACCCTAACCTCGCCCTCCGACGCCGGCGGACGTGTCCGTCCGCGCCGGACTAATCTCCGCCGCCGCCCGCGCCCAATCGGGAAGCGCCACGTGGCCCCGCGCCGTCCCCGCGCCGCCGGCCCGCCGGGCCCGTACGCCGCCCCCGAGCCCGTCCCGAGCCCACGGCTCCCCCGCGCGCCCGCGCTCCTCCGCGCCGCGCCGCCGCCGTCGCCTCCGCGCGCCGCCGCCTGCCTCTCCGCCGGCGCCACCGCACCCGCCGCCCCGCCGCCTCGCCTGCCCGCGCCGCCGCCTCGCCTGCCCGCGCCGCCGCCTCGCCTGCCCGCGCCGCCGCCTGCCAGCGCCGCTGCCGTCGCCTGCCGCCTCGCTGTGCCGTCGCCCCGCCGGCGCCGCCCTCCTCCGCCGCGCCTGACGCCGCCCCTCCGGCCGCCGCGGCCTCCCTCGCCTCTCCCGTCGCCGGCGAGCGCCCTCGGGAGCCGGCCCCGACTCGATCCAGATCGGGTCAACGGAGGTTGACCCGAGACCCCCTCCGTTTTTTTGCCAAGTCTTTGTCATATCTACAGCATGTGCACTTGTTCGTATTGCCATAACTCCTTGCATGTAGCTCCGATTCGCTCGTGTAATATGTAAAATTGTTCGTCTCGTGATGCTCTTCATTTTGTTCAATTGCACCATGTTCATTAGTGGTCATCTTGATGCCCAAATCTCTGTTGGAAGAGGGCTTGTTGCTGTTGTTCTCTGGTTCTTATCAGAACTTGGAAATTTGTCATTTTTGTATCATTTAATCTGTGCATCTTTTGGGCATGAGCTCTACATGTGTTTTGAAGTATGCCATGCCATCTTTCCAAGGGTGTATGCCATGTATTTTTGTGATCTCTGTGGTTACTAGCACAAGCATGCAAAGTAGGCCCCGTAATATTTCTGATTTCAGGGACTTGGTGATTTCTCCAAGTCCTTGACTGCTGTTATTTTGTTGCCATGTAAACTTGATGCTACAGAGAGATCCATGCATATATTGGAGATGTTCAGTAAGGATGTTTTATAGCTATAGTTGTAATTTATCAATTCCTGCAATTTTTTGCAATTATGGAGTGCCATAGCATGACTCAATCTTGCTCTACTTTTGCTATAAAATATTTCTGGCAGATTCTTAACATGATATGCAATTTTGCCAAGCTTATTGTAGTTGATCCATACATGCTATGCAATTGTTCTTGCCATGGTTAGCTTCATAAACATGCCATATTGCTGTAGGGGTGCTTGGTTTGTCATGCACTGCTCTGTAGTGAGTGAATCAAGCTCACAAAGAGGCCTACATATTATTATTTCTGCCATGCTCTGTTTTCTGCTAAGTCTGAAACCTGATAACGAAACTTGCTATGTTTACATGCTTGCCATCATATCTTCTGGTCCTTTTTGGCTTATGGTCAGTAAGGGATTTTTGTCTTGTGCTTTTAGTAGAACACTGCCATGCCTTGTTTTGCTATGTTAAGTTCTGTAGCATGTTGATTTCGTGCTCCGAACATTGCTACCTGATGCTGTTTTCTGCCATGTCCAGTTTTTCACTAAGTCTGTGATCCTGTAATCTTTTGCACTTTTGCCATGCTCTTTTGGGCTTGATATGTTGTGAACTAGCCGTAGCTCAGTGTTCATCTTTTGTCAAGCATCTCCTGTAGATTACTGCCATGTGCTTTGTTGCTATGTTATAGTGCTGTACCATTGTTGCTTGTTGCATTTTAAGTGCTATCTTGCTGTTTATCGCAGATTCCTGTCATTCTTGTTTTGCTTGCCATTTGCAAACCGTGCATCCGTTCCTGGTGATCTTTATATCGATTTCGACTGAAATCATCTCATCTTTCCAGTGGCATGCTTGGTTTGCCAAGTTACTTCCATGTTCATCATTTTCCTTCCGGAGCACGCATATGCATCGCATATCATATCTTGCATATCATACATGTTTTGCATCATGTTGCTTGTGCATTTCTCTTGATTGATTGTGGTTCCGTTTCTTGTGTTCTTGTCTTGGGTAGATCCGGGAGACGAGTTCGTGAACAAGGAACCTGTTGAGTACGCTTACGAGGATCAAGCTTTCGACAACTCTGAGAACCTTGAAGGCAAGATGACCACCCCTCGAAATCACTTCTATCTTTGCTATGCTAGTTGTTCGCTCTATTGCCATGCTCCGCTACCTATCACTTGCTATATCATATCACCCATTTTGCCATGTCAGCCTCTAACCATCCTTTCCTAGCAAACCGTTGATTGGCTAAGTTACCGCTTTTGCTCAGCCCCTCTTATAGCGTTGCTAGTTGTAGGTGAAGTTGAAGTTTGTTCCATGTCGGAACATGGATATGTTGGGATATCACAATATCTCTTATTTAATTAATACATCTATATATTTGGTAAAGGGTGGAAGGCTCGGCCTTATGCCTGGTGTTTTGTTCCACTCATGCCGCCCTAGTTACTGATATACCGGGATTATGTTCCTTGAGTTTGCGTTCCTTATGCGGTCGGGTGATTTATGGGACCCCCTTGACAGTTCGCCTTGAATAAAACTCCTCCAGCAAGGCCCAACTTTGGTTTTACCATTTGCTGCCTAAGCCTTTTCCCCCGGGTTTTCGCGAGCCCGAGGGTCATCTTTATTTTAAACCCCCGGACCAGTGCTCCTTCGAGTGCTGGCCCAAACCGAGCGATGTCCGGCGCCCCCTGGGCAACCAGGGTCTATGTCAACCCGACGTCTGGCTCATCCGTTGTGCCCTGAGAACGAGATATGTGCAGCTCCTATCGGGATTTGTCGGCACATTCGGGGGCTTTGCTGGTCTTGTTTTACCATTGTCGAGATGTCTTGTAAACCGGGATTCCGAGACTGATCGGGTCTTTCCGGGAGAAGGTTTATCCTTCGTTGACCGTGAGATCTTATGATGGGCTAAGTTGGGACACCCCTGCAGGGTATTATCTTTCGAAAGCCGTGCCCGCGGTTATGAGGCAGACGGGAATTTGTTAATGTCCGGTTGTAGAGAACTCGTCACTTGACCCAATTAAAATACATCAACTGCGTGTGTAGCCGTGATGGTCTCTTCTCGGCGGTGTCCGGGAAGTGAACACGGTCTGAGTTATGTTTGACGTAAGTAGGTGTTCAGGATCACTTCTTGGTCATTGCTAGATGACGTTCGTTCCGTTGCTTCTCTTCTCGCTCTCAATTGCGCAAGTTAGCCACCATATATGCTTTACCGCTGCAGCTCCACCTCATTATTCCATCCTTTCCTACAAGCTTAAATAGTCTTGATCTCGCGGGTGTGAGATTTCTGAGTCCTCGTGACTCACAGATTCTACCAAAACAGTTGTAGGTGCCGACGATGCCAGTGCATATGATGGCGTCGATCTCAAGTGGGAGTTCGACGAGGAACGTGGTCGTTACTATGTGTCTTTTCCTGATGATCAGTAGTGGAGCCCAGTTGGGACGATCGGGGATCTAGCATTTGGGGTTGTCTTATTTTCATCTGAATTTTGACCGTAGTCGGTCTATATGATTGTATTTTGGATGATGTATGATTTATATTTATGTATTGTGTGAAGTGGCGATTGTAAGCCAACTCTTTATCCCATTCTTGTTCATTACATGGGATTGTGTGAAGATGACCCTTCTTACGACAAAACCACTATGCGGTTATGCCTCTAAGTCGTGCCTCGACACGTGGGAGATATAGCCGCATCGTGGGTGTTACACATAAGGACTCGCGTGAGGTGGAATCCGTCAATAATTGGGTCGAGGACCAATGCAGCTGAGCTTCCATGACGGATACTGGTCGGATGGTCTCTGCGATCAAAGGTGATCGGACAAGCAGACCACGAATTAAATTTTGGGGCGACTTGCTCTATGTCGTAGACGTCCCTTAACGCGTGCTTGCGCTCCCACTTAGGGGTATGAGTAACGTAAATCATGTTCACCGTTTTGACCTTGGGGTGAAATTTCTTCTGTCCCCCTATGTTCGATGGGCGAGGCTCTTCATCGTCGCCCTCACTGGGCGGCCCTTTCCCCTTGTGTTCGGCGTTGAGCTTGCTGGCCTGTTTAAAGACCCAACAATTTATGTTGGTATGATTGGCAGGCTTATCAGGGGTGCCATGAATCTGGCAAGGTCGATCGAGTATTGTGTCCAAACTAGATGGACCATCTCTGTTTCCTTTGAATGGCTTCTTCCGTTGACCGGGTTTAGAGCCACTGAATCCGGCGTTGAGCGTCGTGTCTTCGGTACCTTCGTTGTTACTTCGATGCTTGTGCTTATTGCGTCGTGGCTTGCCATTGCCATCCCTGGCTTCGGAGGTGCCAGGGTCGCTGGTGCTATTGCTTCTACGAGCTAGCCAGCTATCTTCTCCCGCACAAAAGTGGGTCATAAGTGCGATAAGGGCTGCCATGGACTTCGACTTTTCTTGGCCGACGTGTCGGGCGAGCCACTCATCCCGGACGCTGTGTTTAAAGGCTGCGAGGGCTTCGGCGTCCGGACAATCCACAATTTGGTTCTTTTTAATCAAGAACCTAGTCCAGAGTTTCCGGGCTGATTCTCCGGGTTGCTGGACTATGTGACTAAGGTCATCAGCGTCTGGAGGCCGAACATAGGTACCTTGGAAGTTGTCTCTGAAGGCATCCCCCAAGTCTTCCCAGCTACCAATAGAGTTTTCTGGGAGGCTATTTAACCAGTGCCATGCTGGTCCCTTTAATTTGAGCGGTAGGTATTTGATGGCATGGAGATCATCACCGCGGGCCATATGAATGTGGAGAAGAAAATCTTCGATCCATACTGCGGGATTTGTCATGCCATCGTATGATTCAATGTTCACGGGTTTAAACCCCTCTGGGAACTGATGTTCCATCACTTCGTCAGTGAAGCACATGGGGTGTGTTGCGCCTCTGTATCGGCCGATGTCGCGGTGAAGTTCGGATGAAGTCCGTATGCGGTTTTTGGCCCGGGTATGGTTGTGCCTGTCACTCCAGGCCTGATGGTCATCTTCTCGCGTTTGAGCATGCCCCCTCGACCCGTAGATTGATCTTGTCTGACCGGCTCTATTGTCCAGATCCTTGCGTAGGTCATAGGTATAGCCTGGGGCCGTTGCCTCCTTGCCTCGACGGCGGGGAGGCGCGGGCTGGTGTTCGGCGTGAGTAGCCGGTCTGTCCCGTCCACGTGGTGGTCGGTCGGGTTCGTCAGCAGTTCTATGCTTTGGCGGTATTGGCTCAAGGGCCTCGTCATCAAATTGAGGTAGTAGCTTGTGCTTTGGGTAACTCTTAGTTGGGCGTTCGAGGCCGTATTCCTCGGCTGCCAGGACATTAGTCCATCTGTCATTGAGTATATCCTATTCAGCTTGAAGCTGCTACTGCTTCTTTTTTAGGCTTCTCGCAGTGGCGATTAGCCTGCGCTTAAAGCGTTGCTCGAGGGGTTCCTCCGGCACGATGAAGTCGTCGTCACCGAGGCTCACATCCTCTTCAGAGATCGGTAGGTAGTTGTTGTCCTCCGAGTCCTCGTTCCTGACTGGATCGTCGGGGTTAACTTGCCCATCCTCCCAATCATCGTGTTCGGATGTTGGCTTGACAGGGGCTTCGGGGTCTTCGGCATTCTCCGGAGTGTTATTGTATTCAGTGCCGGTATTGCTGTCTTTGTTGCGACGCAATTTTGAGCGGCGCCGCTGACATCAACGCTTCGGAGGTGCTTCAGCAGGCTTGTCCTCAACCGGATCCTTCTTGCCGTGGTCATCATCCTCTTTGGGTGTGTCCACCTTGTACATGTCGTATGTGGAGGTGTCCGTCCAACATCCGGTAAATGGAGGGTGTTGGCCTTGTTTGTCTCCGGCATCATCGTCCATGCCATTGATGTCTTCGAAGGCATAGTCCAGCATGTCGTTTAGATCTTCGACAGTGGCTATGAAGTGGGTGGTTGGTGGGACGTAAAATTCCCCGCTCTCAGCCCCTAGTCCGGGCTGGACGTAATTCGGAGACGACTCCTCTGTAATGGCGAAGGATCGCATTAAGTCCAGAGCCTCGTTTAAGAGTGAGGTTTGGACAGAGAAGCGAGAGTCTGCGGGGTTGACCGGGGTGAGCCTCCTGGCCACGCCCACTTGACCCAGACCTCGAGAGTTCGGATTTAGAGTCCGAGGGAGAGTCCGACACTTTAGCGACAAGTAGAGTTTGGTTCGTCTTTGGGTTTGCTGATGACGCTGTCCCCTCCAGATCTCCGGTAGCAAGTTCCATAATTGCAGGGAGTCTGGCAGGCTCTAAACTCCCATCTTCGGACCTGGTAGTCTGCTCTGGATCTAAGGCCAGAGCGGTGGTCGGGGCCGCGAACCCTTCGAAGATCAAGTCTCCTCGAATATCGACAACATAGTGTAAGTTCCCGAAACTGATCTGATGACCAGGGGCGTAGCTGTCGATCTGCTCAAGGTGGCCAATCAAGTTGGCACGCAATGCGAAGCCACCGAATACGAAAACTTGGCCAGGGGGGTTGATACGTTGATACGTCTCCAACGTATCTATAATTTTTGATTGTTCCATGCTATATTATATTCTGTTTTGGACATTAATGCGCTTTATTATACACTTTTATATTATTTTTCGGACTAACCTATTAACCGGAGGCCCAGCCCAGAATTGCTGTTTTTTGCCTATTTCAGAGTTTCGCAGAAAAAGAATATCAAACGGAGTCCAAACGGAATGAAACCTTCAGGAACGTGATTTTCGGAACGAACGTGATCCAGAGGACTTGGACCCTACGTCAAGACATCAACCTGGAGGGCACGAGGTAGGGGGCGCGCCCTCCACCCTCGTGGGGCCCACATTGATCCACCGACGTACTTCTTCCTCCTATATATACCTACGTACCCCCAAACTACCAGATACGGAGCCAAAACCCTAATTCCACTGCCGCAACCTTCTGTACCCGTGAGACCCCATCTTGGGGCCTTTTCCGGAGCTCCGCCGGAGGGGGCATCGATCACGGAGGGCTTCTACATCAACACCATAGCCTCTCCGATGATGTGTGAGTAGTTTACCTTAGACCTTTGGGTCCACAGTTATTAGCTAGATGGCTTCTTCTCTCTTTTTGGATCTCAATACAATGTTCTCCCCCTCTCTTGTGGAGATCTATTCGATGTAATCTTCTTTTGCGGTGTGTTTGTTGAGACCGATGAATTGTGGGTTTATGATCAAGTTTATCTATGAACAATATTTGAATCTTCTGAATTCTTTTATGTATGATTGGTTATCTTTGGAAGTCTCTTTGAATTATTAGTTTGCTTTGGCCTACTAGATTGATCTTTCTTGCAATGGGAGAAGTGCTTAGTTTTGGGTTCAATCTTGCGGTGTCCTTTCCTAGTGACAGTAGGGGTAGCAAGGCAAGTATTGTATTGTTGCCGTCGAGGATAACAAGATGGTTTTTATATCATATTGCATGAGTTTATCCCTCTACATCATGTCATCTTACTTAAAGCATTACTCTGTTCTTTTGGACTTAATACTCTAGATGCATGCTGGATAGCGGTCGATGTGTGGAGTAATGTAGTAGATGCAGGCAGGAGTCGGTCTACTTGTCTCGGACGTGATGCCTATATACATGATCATACCTAGATATTCTCATAACTATGCTCAATTCTGTCAATTGCTCAACAGTAATTTGTTCACCCACCGTAATACTTATGCTCTTGAGAGAAGCCACTAGTGAAACCTATGGCCCCCGGGTCTATTTTCCATCATATTAATCTCCCGTCAACAAGTTATTTCTAGCGTCGTCTTTATTTTGATTTCTTTACTTTGCATCTTTATCATAAAAATACCAAAAATATTATCTTATCATATCTATCAAATCTCACTCTCGTAAGTGACCGTGAAGGGATTTACAACCCCTTTATTGCATTGGTTGCGAGGATTTATTTGTTTGTGTAGGTGCGAGGGACTCGTGCGTGGCCTCCTACTTGATTGGTACCTTGGTTCTCAAAAACTGAGGGAAATACTTACGCTACTTTGCTGCATCACCCTTTCCTCTTTAAGGGAAAACCAACGCAGTGCTCAAGAGGTAGCAAGAAGGATTTCTGGCGCCATTGCCGGAGAGGACTACACCAAGTCAAGTCAAGATTTGACTCCCGACAGCGAGCCATTTCTGGCGCCGTTGCCGGGGAGTCTACGCAAAAGCCAACATACCAAGTACCCATCACAAACCCTTATCTCCCGCGTTACATTATTTGCCATTTGCCTCTCGTTTTCCTCTCCCCCACTTCACCCTTGCCATTTTATTCGCCCTCTCTTTTCCGTTCGCTTTTTTTCCGCTTGCTTCTTGTTTTCTCGTGTGTTGGGTCGCTTGCTTGTCATGATGACCCTACCTAGATTTGGTGATCTTCACCTTAAAAGGTTAGAAGAGATTGAAAGTAATGTTAGGAGTTTTATGGTCTTAGAATTTGAGCATAATAATTTCTTTAGAAACGAGCTTAAAGAGAAAAAAAAGCTTTATGGGTTATATGAATAAAGAGCTCGATGATATGTCTAAAGAATTTGATGGTTTGAAATCTCAGATTGCTCATCTTGAGAAGTTAATAGCTGAAGTTTCGGATAAGCAGGCCACCTTAGTTAATAAGATGGCCGCTAAGCAGAATTTTTTTATGAAAATAAAGACGAAGATCTAAAAGTTATTGATGTGTCCCCTATTAAATCTTTGTTTTGCAATATGAATCTTGATAATGATGGGACTGAATATGATCCACCTTTACCTAGAAGGCGTTCCAAAAATTCGGAGTCTTTAGATCTTGATGGAAAAATTGGTAAAATTGGGATTGAAGAGATCAAAACCCTAGATATTAATGAACCCACTATTTTGGATTTCAAGGAATTTAATTATGATAATTGCTCTTTGATAGATTGTATTTCCTTGTTGCAATCCGTGCTAAATTCTCCACATGCCTATAGCCAACATAAAGCTTTTACTAAACATATCGTTGATGCTTTGATGCAATCTTATGAAGAAAAACTTGAGTTGGAAGTTTCTATCCCTAGAAAACTTTATGATGAGTGAGAACCTACTATTAAAATTAAAATTAAAGATCATGAGTGCTATGCTTTATGTGATTTGGGTGCTAGTGTTTCCACGATCCCAAAAACTTTGTGCGATTTGCTAGGTTTCCGTGATTTTGATGATTGCTCTTTAAACCTACACCTTGCGGATTCCACCATTAAGAAACCTATGGGAATAATTAATGATGTTCTTATTATTGCAAATAGGAATTATGTGCCCGTAGATTTTATTGTTCTTGATATAAATTGCAATCCTTCATGTCCTATTATTCTTGGTAGACCTTTCCTTAGAACGGTTGGTGCAATTATTGATATGAACGAAGGGAATATTAGGTTCCAATTTCCGTTAAGGAAAGGCATGGAACACTTCCCTAGAAAGAAAATAAAATTACCTTATGAATCTATTATCAGAGCCACTTATGGATTGCCTACCAAAGATGGCAATACCTAGATCTATCCTTGCTATTAGCTAGCTAGGGGCGTTAAACGATAGCGCTTGTTGGGAGGCAACCCAATTTTATTTTTAGTTTTTACTTTTTGCTTCTGTTTAGGAATAAATATTTGATCTAGCCTCTGGTTAGATTTGTTTTTATGTTTGAATTAGTGTCTGTGCCAAGTTTAACCTATAGGATCTTCTTGGATGATAGTTATTTGATCTTGCTGAAAATTTCAGAAACTTTCTGTTCACGAAAATAATTGTTAAAAATCATCAGAACGTGATAATATATTGATTCCAATTTTTTCTGATCAATAAACAAATTGTCTAGGTCGTCCTATTTTGGCTGAATTTTTGGATATCCAGAAGTTTGCGTTAGTTACAGATTACTACAGACTGTTCTGTTTTTGACAGATTCTGTTTTTCGTGTGTTGTTTGCTTATTTTGATGAATCTATGGCTAGTAAAATAGTTTATAAACCATAGAGAAGTTGGAATACAGTAGGCTTAACACCAATATAAATAAAGAATGAGTTCATTACAGTACCTTGAAGTGGTGTTTTGTTTTCTTTCGCTAACGGAGCTCACGAGATTTTCTGTTAAGTTTTGTGTTGTGAAGTTTTCAAGTTTTGGGTAAAAGATTTGATGGATTATGGAACAAGGAGTGGCAAGAGGCTAAGCTTGGGGATGCCCATGGCACCCCAAGATAATCTAAGGACACCAAAAAGCCGAAGCTTGGGGATGCCCTGGAAGGCATCCCCTCTTTCGTCTACTTCCATCGGTAACTTTACTTGGAGCTATATTTTTATTCACCACATGATATGTGTTTTGCTTGGAGTGTCTTGTATGATTTGAGTCTTTGCTTTTTAGTTTACCACAATCATCTTTTCTGTACACACCTTTTGAGAGAGACACACATGATTCGGAATTTATTAGAATACTCTATGCGCTTCACTTATATCTTTTGAGCTATATAGTTTTTGCTCTAGTGCTTCACTTATATCTTTTGGAGCACGGCGGTGGTTTTGTTTTATAGAAACTATTATTCTCTCATGCTTCACTTATATTATTTTGAGAGTCTTAAACAGCATGGTAATTTGCTTAAACTGGGAAATTAATCCTAATATGTTAGGTATTCAAGACTAGTAAAAAACTTTCTTATGAGTGTGCTGAATACTAAGAGAAGTTTGATGCTTGATGATTGTTTTGAGATATGGAGGTAGTGATATTAAAGTTGTGCTAGTTGAGTAGCTGTGAATTTGAGAAATACTTGTGTTGAAGTTTGCAAGTCCCGTAGCATGCACGTATGGTAAACGTTATGTAACAAATTTGAAACATGAGGTGTTCTTTGATTGTCCTCCTTATGAGTGGCGGTCAGGGACGAGCGATGGTCTTTTCCTACCAATCTATCCCCCTAGGAGCATGCGCGTAGTGCTTGGTTTTTGATGACTTGTAGATTTTTGCAATAAGTATGTGAGTTCTTTATGACTAATGTTGAGTCCATGGATTATACGCACTCTTACCCTTCCATCATTGCTAGCCTCTTCGGTACCATACATTGCCCTTTCTCAAATTGAGAGTTGGTGCAAACTTCGCAGGTGCATCCAAACCCCGTGATATGATACGCTCTTTCACACATAAACCTCCTTATATCTTCCTCAAAACAGCCACCATACTTACCTATTATGGCATTTCCATAGCCATTCCGAGATATATTGCCATGCAACTTTCCACCGTTCCGTTTATTATGACACGCTCATCATTGTCATATTGCTTTGCATGATCATGTAGTTGACACCGTATTTGTGGCAAAGCCACCGTTCATAATTTTTCATACATGTCACTCTTGATTCATTGCTATCCTGGTATACGGCGGGAGGCATTCATATAGAGTCATACTTTGTTCTAGTATCGAGTTGTAATCATTGAGTTGTAAATAAATAGAAGTGTGATGATCATCATTCATAGCGCATTGTCCCAAAAAAAGAGAAAGGCCAAATAAAAAAAGGCCCAAAAAAGAGAATAAAAAGGGACAATGCTACTATCCTTTTTCCACACTTGTGCTTCAAGGTAGCACCATGATCTTCATGATAGAGAGTCTCTTGTTTTGTCACTTTAATATACTAGTGGGAATTTTTCATTATAGAACTTGGCTTGTATATTCCAACAATGGGCTTCCTCAAATACCCTAGGTCTTCGTGAGCAAGCAAGTTGGATGCACACCCACTTAGTTTCTTTTGTTGAGCTTTCATGCATTTAAAGCTCTAGTGCATCTGTTGCATGGCAATTCCTACTCCTTGCATTAACATCAATCGATGGGCATCTCCATAGCTCATTGATTAGCCGCGTTGATGTGAGACTTTCTCCTTCTTTGTCTTCTCCACATAACCCCTATCATTATATTCTATTCCACCCATAGTGCTATATCCATGGCTCACGCTCATGTATTGCGTGAAGGTTGAAAAAAGTTTGAGATTACTAAAGTATGAAACAATTGCTTGGCTTGTCATCGGGGTTGTGCATGATGAGAGCATTCTTGTGTGACGAAAATGGAGCATGACTAAACTATATGATTTTGTAGGGATGAACTTTCTTTGGCCATGCTATTTTGAGAGGACATAATTGCTTAGTTAGTATGCTTGAAGTATTATTACTTTTATGTCAATATTAAACCTTTATCTTGAATCTTTCGGATCTGAATATTCATACCACAATTAGGAGAATTACATTGAAATTATGCCAAGTAGCATTCCACATCAAAAATTCTGTTTTTATCATTTACCTACTCGAGGACGAGCAGGAATTACGCTTGGGGATGCTTGATACGTCTCCAATGTATCTATAATTTTTGATTGTTCCATGCTATATTATATTCTATTTTAGACATTAATGGGCTTTATTATACACTTTTATATTATTTTTGGGACTAACCTATTAACCAGAGGCCCAGCCCAGAATTGTTGTTTTTTGCCTATTTCAGAGTTTCGCAGAAAAAGAATATCAAACGGAGTCCAAACGGAATGAAACCTTCGGGAACGTGATTTTCGGAACGAACGTGATCCAGAGGACTTGGACCCTACGTCAAGACATCAACCTGGAGGGCATGCGGTAGGGGGGCGCGCCTACCCCCCTGGGCGCGCCCTCCACCCTCGTGGGGCCCACGTTGCTCCTTCGACGTACTTCTTCCTCCTATATATACCTACGTACCCCCAAACTACCAGATATGGAGCCAAAAACCTAATTCCACCGCCGCAACCTTCTGTACCCGTGAGATCCCATCTTGGGGCCTTTTTCGGAGCTCCGCCGGAGGGGGCATCGATCATGGAGGGCTTCTACATCAACACCATAGCCTCTCCGATGATGTGTGAGTAGTTTACCTCAGACCTTCGGGTCCATAGTTATTAGCTAGATGGCTTCTTCTATCTTTTTGGATCTCAATACAATGTTTTCCGATGATGTGAAGTTTATCTATGAACAATATTTGAATCTTCTCTGAATTCTTTTATGTATAATTGGTTATCTTTGCAAGTCTCTTCGAATTATCAGTTTGGTTTGGCCTACTAGATTGATCTTTCTTGCAATGGGAGAAGTGCTTAGCTTTGGGTTCAATCTTGCGGTTTCCTTTCCCAGTAACAGTAGGGGCAACAAGGCACGTATTGTATTGTTGCCATCGAGGATAACAAGATGGGGTTTATATCATATTGCATGAGTTTATCCCTCTACATCATGTCATCTTACGTAAAGCGTTACTCTGTTCTTCTGAACATAATACTCTAGATGCATGCTGGATAGCGGTCGATGTGTGGAGTAATAGTAGTAGATGCAGGCAGGAGTCGGTCTACTTGTCTCGGACATGATGCCTATATAGATGATCATACCTAGATATTCTCATAACTATGCTCAGTTCTGTCAATTGCTCAACAGTAATTTGTTCACCCACCGTAATACTTATGCTCTTGAGAGAAGCCACTAGTGAAACCTATGGCCCCCGGGTCTAGTTTCCATCATATTAATCTCCCGTCAACAAGTTATTTCTAGCGTCGTCTTTATATTGCTTTCTTTACTTTGCATCTTTATCATAAAATACCAAAAATATTATCTTATCATATCTATCAGATCTCACTCTCGTAAGTGACCTGAAGGGATTGACAACCCCTTTATTGCGTTGGTTGCGAGGATTTATTTGTTTGTGTAGGTGCGGGGGACTCGTGCATGGCCTCCTACTGGATTGATACCTTGGTTCTCAAAAACTGAGGGAAATACTTACGCTACTTTGCTGCATCACCCTTTCCTCTTCAAGGGAAAACCAACGCAGTGCTCAACAGGTAGCATACGTCTCCGTCGTATCTACTTTTCCAAACACTTTTGCCCTTGTTTTGGACTCTAACTTGCATGATTTGAATGGAACTATCCCGGACTAACGCTGTTTTCAGCAGAATTGCCATGGTGTTATTTATGTGCAGAAACAAAAGTTCTCGGAATGACCTGAAACTCCACGGAGATTATGTTTGGAAATAATAAAAAATACTGGCGAAAGAGTCAAGGCCAGGGGGGCCACACACTTGCCACGAGGGTGGGGGCGCGCCCCCCTGCCTCGTGGGCACCCTGGAGCTCCACCGACCTAAACTCCAACTCCATATATTCATGTTCGGGGAGAAAAAAATCAGAGAGAAAGATTCATCACGTTTTACGATATGGAGCCGCCGCCAAGCCCTAAACTCTCTCGGGAGGGCTGATCTGGAGTCCGTTCGGGGCTCCAGAGAGGGGAATCCGTCGCCGTCGTCATCATCAACCATCCTCCATCACCAATTTCATGATGCTCACCGCCGTGCGTGAGTAATTCCATCATAGGCTTGCTGGACAGTGATGGGTTGGATGAGATTTATCATGTAATCGAGTTAGTTTTGTTAGGGTTTGATCCCTAGTATCCATTATGTTCTGAGATTGATGTTGCTATGACTTTGCTATGCTTAATGCTTGTCACTAGGGCCCGAGTGCCATGATTTCAGATCTGAACCTATTATGTTTTCATGAATATATGTGAGTTCTTGATCCTTTCTTGTGAGTCTATAGTCACCTACTATGTGTTATGATCTGACAACCCCGAAGTGACAATAATCGGGACCACTCCCGGTGATGACCATAGTTTGAGGAGTTCATGTATTCACTATGTGTTAATGCTTTGGTCCGGTACTCTATTAAAAGGAGGCCTTAATAACCTTTAGTTTCCGCTAGGACCCCGCTGCCATGGGAGGGTAGGACAAAATATGTCATGCAAGTTCTTTTCCATAAGCACGTATGACTATATTCGGAATACATGCCTACATTACATTGATGAATTGGAGCTAGTTCTGTGTCACCCTATGTTATGACTGTTACATGATGAACCGCATCCGGCATAATTCTCCATCACCGATCCAATGCCTACGAGCTTTTCACATATTGTTCTTCGCTTATTTAATTTTCCGCTCCTACTGTTACAATCACTACAAAAACCCAAAAATATTACTTTTGCTACTGTTACCGCTATTATCATACTACTTTGCTACTAAACACTTTGCTGCAGATATTAAGTTATCCAGGTGTGGTTGAATTGACAACTCAACTTCTAATACTTGAGAATATTCTTTGGCTCCCCTTGTGTGGAATCAATAAATTTGGGTTGAATACTCTACCCTCGAAAATTATCGCGATCCCCTATACTTGTGGGTTATCAAGACTATTTTCTCGCGCCGTTGCCAGGGAGCATAGCTCTATTCTTTGAGTCACTTGGGATTTATATTTGCTGGTCACTATGAGGAACTTGAAAGACGAGAAAACAAAAATTTATCCCTCAACTACAAGGGGAGGTAAGGAACTGCCATCTAGCTCTGCACTTGATTCACCTTTTGTTTTGAGTAAGCTTGCGACACCTAAACCTGCTTCTGCTATTAATTTTGATATGTCGCATGTTATTGATGATGCCACTTCTGCTATGCATGATACTTATGATGAAACTACTTCTATGCTTGATACTAATGTGCCACTTGGTGAATTTCTTGATGAACAACTTGCTAGGGCTAGAGACAATGAAATTATTGAAACTGATAATATTGATGAAAGTGATGATGAAGACTCTCCCAATAAATATGAATTGTCTGTTGTGCCTGAGGGCTATGTTATGGATGAAGAAACTGCTAGAGACTTTCTTGCTTGCAATGATAGAAGTGATCTTAAGAAATTATTAGCTAAGCTTAAACAAAAAACTCTGAATGCTAGAATGAAATATGATCCTGCTTATGCTACTTCACCTATCTTTGTTACTGATAAGGATTATGAATTCTCTATTGATCCTGATATAATTACTTTGGTTGAATCCGATCCTTTTTATGGCTATGAATCTGAAACTGTTGTGGCACATCTTACTAAATTAAATGATATAGCCACCCTGTTCACTAATGATGAGAGAACTCGCTACTTTTATATCCTTAAGATATTTCCGTTCTAATTAAAGGGTGATGCTAAGATATGTTTGAATTCTCTTGAACCTTGTTGTGTGTGTAGTCCCCAGGATATGATTTATTACTTCTCTCCTAAATATTTGCCTGCTCATAAGAAACAAGCTGCCTTAAGGGATATATATAATTTTGTGCAAATTGAAGAAGAGAGTCTCCCACAAGCTTGGGGGAGGCTTCTCCAATTACTTAATGCTTTGCCTGATCATCCTCTCAAGAAAAATGAAATACTTGATATCTTTTATAATGGACTAACCGATGCTTCCAGAGACCACCTGGATAGTTGTGCTGGTTCTGTTTTTAGGGAGAGAACACCAGATGAAGCTGAAATTCTATTGAATAATATGTTGACCAATGAAAATAATTGGACTCTTCCTGAACCAACTACTGAGCCAACTCCGAAGAAGAGGGGTGTTCTATTTCTTAGTCCTGAAGATATGCAAGAGGCAAAGAAATCTATGAAAGAAAAAGGTATTAAAGCTGAACATGTTAAGAATTTACCTCCTATTGAAGAAATACATGGTCTTAATTTACCGCCTGTTGAAGAAATATATGATCTTAATTCATCCCCTATTGAAGAAACTCATGGTCTTGATAACCCGACACAGGTAGTAAAGGTAAATTCTCTCTATAGATATGATAAAGCTGAAATCCCTCCTACTAAGTTTGCTAGCCATTGTCTGGATGAGTTTGATAACTTTATGTTTAAGCAAGAAGATTTTAATGCTTATTTTGGTAGACAATTAAAACAAAATGCTTATATGATTGAACACTTGAGTGATTATATGTCTAGAGTTACAGGTGAACTTAAACTCATTAGTAAACATGCTTCTATGGTAGCCACTCAAGTAGAACAAGTACTTAAAGCTCAGAATGATTTGCTCAATGAATTAAATAGGAAGAATAATGATTTTGCTGTTAGAGTGGCTACTAGAACTGGTAAAATGACTCAGGAACCTTTGTATCCTGAAGGCCATCCTAAGAGAATTGAGCAAGATTCTCAGAGAAATAATATTGATGCACCTAGTCCTTCTAAAAAGAAGAAAACGAAAAATGATAGGACTTTGCATGCTTCTAGTGAACCTGTTGTAGACACACCTGAGAATCCAAATGATATTTCTATCTCTGATGCTGAAACACAATCTGGTAATGAACATGAACCTAGTGATAATATTAATGATGATGTTCATATTGATGCTCAACCTAGTAATGATAATGATGTATAAATTGAACCTGCTGTTGATCTTGATAACCCACAATCAAAGAATCAACGTTATGATAAGAGAGACTTTGTTGCTAGGAAACACGGTAAAGAAAGAGAACCATGGGTTCCGAAACCCATGCCTTTTCCTCCCAAACCATCCAAGAAAAAGGATGATGAGGATTTTGAGCGCTTTGCTGAAATGATTAGACCTATCTGTTTGCGTATGCGTTTGACTGATATGCTCAAAATGAATCCTTATGCTAAATACATGAAAGAAATTGTTAAAAATAAAAGAAAGATACCGGAAGCTGAAATTTCCACCATGCTTGCTAATTACACTTTCAAGGGTGGAATACCTAAGAAACTAGGAGATCCAGGAGTACCAACTATACCATGCTCCATTAAAATAAACTATGTTAAAACTGCTTTGTGTGATCTTGGAGCCGGTGTTAGTGTTATGCCTCTCTCTTTATATCGTAGACTTGATTTAAATAAGTTGACACCTACTGAAATATCTTTGCAAATGGCCAATAAATCAACTGCTATACCTGTCGGTATTTGTGAGGATGTGCCTGTTGTAGTTGCAAACGTTACTATTTTAACGGACTTTGTTATTCTTGATATACCCGAGGACGATAGTATGTCTATTATTCTTGGAAGACCCTTTTTGAATACTTCAGGGGCTGTTATTGATTGCAACAAAGGCAATGTCACTTTTCATGTTAATGGTAATGAGCATACGGTACACTTTCCGAGGAAACAACCTCAAGTCCACAGCATCAACTCTATTGGAAAAATTCCATCTATTATTTTTGGAGGTTTTGAATTTCCTCTTCCTACTGTCAAAAAGAGATATGATATTCTTATTATTGGGGATGTGCATATCCCCGTTGAGGTAACATAGTGTTATTCGAAATTTCTCCGGTTCCATGTTATTCGGAATGAGTTTGTTAACAAGAGACTTGATCAACCTTGTTAGTGGATTCCTTTTGATGAGCATGAGATGGACGAAGTTAGAAAGCACAACCTTCTGTACCCTCCTTTTACTTTCTGTTATTTAGAATGAATAAAGTAAAATTAGTATTCCTGTCTATTTTGTGAGTTATCCGTGCAAATAAAAAATACCCCAAAAATAAAAGTTCTCCAAATGCCCTGCCAATTTAATATGATTTTTTCTGGAATATTTGAGAATATCTGGCACTGAGAACACAGCAGGGGGAGCTGGCACCTGGCCACGAGGGTCCAGGGCGCGCCCACCCCCTGGGCGCGCCCCTGCCTCGTGGGCCCATGGTGGCTCCCCTCCACTTATTCCTGCACCCACACACTTCTTCTTCCTCCCAAAAAAATCACCAACCAGCTCAAGCACGAGTTCTAGCTCATTTTGCTGCGATTTTCGATCTCCTAGCTCAAAGCACCTCTCACAAAACTGCTTTGGGGGATTGTTCCTTGGTATGTGACTCCTTCAATGGTCCAATTAGTTTTTGTTCTAGTGCTTTATTCATTGTAAATTTGTGCTGCCTAGGTGACCCTATTCTTGAGCTTGCATGTCAAATTTATATGGTTCCAAGTAGTTCTAATGCATGAAATAGGCTCTAGGCACTTGTAGGAGTAGTTGCTATCAATTTTGTTGAGCTTGGTTCACTTTTATTTGAAGTTACTAAAAAATTTCATAAATTTTTCAAAGGAAGAAATATGTTTAGGAAAATGTAACAAGGTGGTTCTTCAAGGAAGCAAGGACCCAGGCTTGCAATGCGCGATGCTGATGATGAACCACCAAGGGACGCTCCAGTGCGGGCTTGTGAATGGCCTTCAGAGGACTTCATGGATCAAGCAGGAACCAAGGAAGAATTTAACGCATATTTGCGTAACGTTGATCTTGTGAGCTTCGAGGCAGATAAGTACCGCCAGTACCACTATCTCACTAGTTCCTTTGTGAGGAGGTTTGAATTTTCATCTTCACGCAATTCTCAAACTATCCTATTTGATCTTTATGAAAATTCTTATACTATGGATTTAGAGGATTTTACCACTGCTTGCAAACTTCCACAATGGATTTAGAGATTTTCTTGCTAGTATAACTGTGGGTGAATCTAGAGACATAGCACAAGCTACCATAGGGAGCATTCACTTTCCTGCTATACATTATGTTGCTCTCTTCATAGGTAGGTGCATAAATGGTAAGGATGAAGCATGTCACATATGTGTCCCTGATCTCAGTGTTCTCAGGAGTGCTGTGTTTGGAGATAAACATTATAATTTGGGAGCCATTGTTGCACGTAGGTTGCATAATAATAGATTTAATGGATATTTCTTTGGTGGAATTTACGCAACCCGTTTAGCTAATTTTCTGGGTGTAACCAGATGTGAGGATGATATTGAGTTGCCTCCTGTTTATTTAGATTATGAGGTATGGTTCATCATCAGTTTGTTGAGAGGAACGATCAGTTCCTCCAGTACCGACTAATCTTTGACAGACGACGCACCTATCACGTCGCTCTCCCTACTGTTGGGGAACGTAGCGATAATTCAAAATTTTCCTACGTGTCACCAAGATCAATCTAGGAGATGCTAGCAACGAGAGAGAGGGAGTGCATCTTCATACCCTTGAAGATCCCTAAGCGGAAGCATTACAAGAACGCGGTTGATGAAGTCGTACTCACAGCGATTCAAATCGCGGAAGATCCGATCTAGCGCCGAACGGGCGGCGCCTCCGCTTTCAACACACGTACAGCCCGGGGACGTCTCCTCCTTCTTGATCCAGCAAGGGGAGAGGGGAAGTTGAGGAAGAACTCCAGCAACACGACGGCATGGTGGCAATGGAGCTCGTGGTTCTCCGGCAGGGCTTCGCCAAGCACTACGGAGGAGGAGGAGATGTATGAGGAGGAAGGGGCTGCGCCAAGCAAGGGGTCCGGCTGCCCTCTCTCCCCCTCACTATATATAGGGGGAAGGGGGTGGAGGAGGCGCCCTAGGGTTCCCTAGGGGAGGGGCGGCAGCCACAGGGGAAACCCTAGATGGGTTTGGGCACCCCCACCCCTGGGAAACTTTCCCCCAAGCCGGGAGGGGTGGCTGCCCTAGGGGAGGCGCCCCCACCTCTCCACATTACGTGAGAGGGGTTGGGAGGGGCGCATAGCCCCTTAGTGGGCTGGTTTGCCCCTTCCTCTTGGCCCATAAGGCCCCCCAACGCTTGTCGGGGCCTCCGAAACCCCTTTCGGACATGCTGGCCATAGCCTGGTACCCCCGAAACAATTCCGGACTCCAATACCCTTTGTCCAATATACCGATCTTCACCTCCGGACCATTCCGGAGCTCCTCGTCATGTCCGAGATCTCATCCGGGACTCCGAACAACCTTCGGTAACCACATACTATTTCCCATAAAAACTGTAGCGTCACCGAACCTTAAGTGTGTAGACCCTACGGGTTCGGGAACCATGCAGACATGACCGAGACACCTCTCCGGCCAATAACCAATAGCGGGATCTGGATACCCATATTGGCTCCCACATGTTCCACGATGATCTCATCGGATGAACCACGATGTCGGGGATTCAATCAATCCCGTATACAATTCCCTTTGTCTATCGGTATGTTACTTGCCCGAGATTCAATCGTCGGTATCCCTATACCTTGTTCAATCTCGTTACCGGCAAGTCTCTTTACTCGTTCCGTAACGCACGATCACGTGGCTAACTCATTAGTCACATTGAGCTCATTATGATGATGCATTACCGAGTGGGCCCAGAGATACATCTCCGTCATACGGAGTGACAAATCCCAGTCTCGATTCGTGCCAACCCAACAGACACTTTCGGAGATACCTGTAGTGCACCTTTATAGCCACCCAGTTACGTTGTGACGTTTGGTACACCCAAAGCATTCCTACGGTATCCGGGAGTTGCACAATCTCGTGGTCTAAGGAAACGATACTTGACATTAGAAAAGCTCTTAGCAAACGAACTACACAATCTTGTGATATGCTTAAGATTGGGTCTTGTCCATCACATCATTCTCTTAATGATGTGATCCCGTTATCAATGACATCCAATGTCCATGGTCAGGAAACCATAACCATCTATTGATCAACGAGCTAGTCAACTGGAGGCTTACTAGGGACATGTTGTGGTCTATGTATTCACACATGTATTACGGTTTCCAGTTAATACAATTATAGCATGAACAATAGACAATTATCATGAACAAGGAAATACAATAATAACCATTTTATTATTGCCTCTAGGGCATATTTCCAATAGTCTCCCACTTGCACTAGAGTCAATAATCTAGTTCACATCACTATGTGATTGTAATGAATCCAACACCCATGGGGTTTGTTCATATCTCGCTTGTGAGAGAGGTTATTAGTCAACGGGTCTGAACCTTTCAGATCCGTGTGTGCTTTCCAAATCTCTATGTCATCTTGTAGATGCAGCTACCACGCGCTACTTGGAGCTATTTCAAATAACTGCTCTACTATACGAATCCAGTTTACTACTCAGAGTCATCCGGATTAGTGTCAAAGTTTGCATCGACGTAACCCCTTACGACGAACTCTTTTACCACCTCCAAATCGAGAAAATTCCTTAGTCCACTAGTTACTAAGGATAAGTTCGACCGTTGTCATGTGATCCATTCCTGGATCACTCTTGTACCCCTTGACTAACTTATGGCAAGGCACACTTCAGGTGCGGTACACAGCATAGCATACTGTAGAGCCTACGTCTAAAGCATAGGGGACGACCTTCGTCCTTTCTCTCTCTTCTGCCGTGGTCATGTTTTGAGTCTTTCTCAATACTCACACCTTGTAACACAGCCAAGAACTCCTTCTTTGCTGATCTATTTTGAACTCCTTCAAAATCTTGTCACGGTATGTATTCATTTGAAAGTACTATTAAGCGTTTTTGATCTATCCTTATAGATCTTGATGCTCAATGTTCAAGTAGCTTAATCCAGGTTTTCCATTGAAAAAAACTTTTCAAATAACCCTGTATGCTTTCCAGAAATTCTACATCATTTCTGATCAACAATATGTTAACAACATATACTCATCAAAAATTCTATAGTGATCCCACTCACTTCTTTGGAAATACAAGTTTCTCATAAAATTTGTAAAAACCCAAAATCTTTGATCATCTCATCAAAGCGTACATTCCAACTCCGAGATGCTTACTCCAGTCCTTAGAAGGATTGCTGGAGCTTTGCATACTTGTTAGCATCTTTCAGGATTGACAAAACCTTCTGGTTGTATCACATACAACCTTTCCTCAAGAAAATCGTCGAGGAAACAATGTTTTGACATCCCATCTGCAAGATTTCATAAATAATGCAGTAACTGCTAATATAATTCCAACAGACTCTTAGCATCGCTACGAGTGAGAAAGTCTCATCGTAGTCAACTCCTTGAACATGTCGGAAAACATCTTAACGACAAGTCGAGCTTTCTTAATGGTGACACTTACCATCATTGTCTGTCTTCCTTTTAAAATCCATCTGCACCCAACAGCCTTACGACCATCAAGTAGTTCTTCCAAAGTCTATACTTTGCTTTTATACATGGATCCTCTCTCGGATTTTATGGCCTCGAGCCATTCGTCGGAATCTGGGCCCACCATCGCTTCTCCATAGCTCGTAGGTTCATTGTTGTCTAGCAACATGACTTCCAAGACAGGATTACGTACCACTCTGAAGTAGTACGCATCCTTGTCGACCTACGAGGTTTGGTAGTGACTTGATTCGAAGTTTCATGATCACTATCATAAGCTTCCACTTCAATTGGTGTAGGTGCCACAGGAACAACTTCCTGTGCCCTGCTACACACTAGTTGAAGTGACGGTTCAATAACCTCATCAAGTCTCCACCATCCTCCCACTCAATTCTTTCGAGAGAAACTTTTCCTCGAGAAAGGACCCATTTCTAGAAACAATCACTTTTGCTTCCGGATCTGAAATAGGAGGTATACCCAACTGTTTTGGGTATTCTATGAAGATGCATTTATCCGCTTTGGGTTCGAGCTTATCAACCTGAAACTTTTTCACATAAGCGTCGCAGCCCCAAACTTTTAAGAAACGACAGCTTAGGTTTCTCTAAACCATAGTTCATACGGTGTCGTCTCAACGGAATTGCGTGGTGCCTATTTAAAGTGAATGCGGTTGTCTCTAATGCCTAACCCATAAACGATAGTGGTAATTCGATGAGAGACATCATGGTATGCACCATATCCAATAGGGTGCAGTTATGATGTTCGGACACACCATCACACTATGGTGTTTCAGGCGGTATTAGTTGTGAAACAATTTCCACAATGTCTTAATTGTGTGCCAAACTCGTAACTCAGATATTCATCTCTATGATCATATCATAGACATTTTATCCTCTTGTCACGACGATCTTCAACTTCACTCTCAAATTACTTGAACCTTTCAATAATTCAGACTTGTGTTTTATCAAGTAAATATACTCAGCATCTACTCAAATTATCTGTGAGGTAAAACATAATGATATCCACTGCGTGCCTCGGCACTCATTGGACTGCACACATCAAAATGTATTACTTCCAACAAGTCACTTTCTTGTTCCATCTTACTGAAAACGAGGCCTTTCAGTCATCTTGCCCATGTGGTATGATTTGCATGTCTCAAGTGATTCAAAATCAAGTGAGTCCAAACGATCCATCTGTATGGAGTTTCTTCATGCATATATACCAATAGACATGGTTCGCATGTCTCAATCTTTTCAAAAACGAGTGAGTCCAAAGATCCATCAACATGGAGCTTCTTCATGCGTTTTATACCAATATGACTCAAATGGCAGTGCCACAAGTATGTGGTACTATCATTATTATCTTATATCTTTTGGCATGAACATGTGTATCACTACGATCGACATTCAATAAACCATTCATTTTAGGTGCAAGACCATTGAAGGTATTATCAAATAAACAGAGTAACCATTATTCTCCTTAAATGAATTACCGTATTGCGATAAACATAATCCAATCATGTCTATGCTCAACGCAAACACCAAATAAAAATTATTTAGGTTTAACACCAATCTCGATGGTAGAGGGAGCGTGCGATGTTTGATCACATCAACCTTGGAAACACTTCCAACATATCGTCATCTCACCTTTAGCTAGTCTCCGTTTATTCCGCAGCTTTTATTTCGAGTTACTTAGCAACCGAACCGGTATCTAATACCCTGGTGCTACTAGGAGTACTAGTAAAGTACACATTAATATAATGTATATCCAATATACTTCTGTCGACCTTGCCAACCTTCTCATATACGAAGTATCTAGGGTAGTTCTACTTCAGTGACCGTTCCCCTCATTTCAGAAGCACTTAGTCTCGGGTTTGGGTTCAACCTTGGGTTTCTTCACTAGAGCAGCAACTGATTTGCCCTTTCATGAAGTATCCCTTCTTTCCCTTGCCCTTCTTGAAACTAGTGGTTTTACTAACCTCAACAATTGATGCTCCTACTTGATTTCTACTTTCGTGGTGTCAAACATCGCGAGTTGCTCAAGGATCATCATGTCTGTCCCTGATATGTTATAGTTCATCATGAAGCTCTAATAGCTTGGTGGCAGTGACTATGGAGAACCATCACTATCTCATCTGGAAGATTAACTCCCACTTGATTCAAGCGATTGTAGTACTCAGACAATCTGAGCACATGCTCAACGATTGAGCTTTTCTCCCTTAGTTTGCAGGCTTAAGAAACTTGCCAGAGGTCTCATACCTCTTGACGTGGGCACTAGTCTGAAATCCCAATTTCAGTCTTTGGAACATCTCATATGTTCTGCGACGTTTCAAAAACGTCTTTGGCGCCTCAATTCTAAACCGTTAGCATTACGCACTGAACTATCACGTAGTCATCAAAACGTGTATGTCAGATGTTCGCAACATCCACAGACGACGCTCGAGGTTCAGCACACCGAGCGGTGCATTAAGGACATAAGCCTTCTGCGCAGCAATGAGGATAATCCTCAGTTTACGGACCCAGTCCGCATAATTTCTACTATCAACTTTCAACTAAATTTTCTCTAGGAACATATCTTAAACTGTAGAACTAAAGCGTAAGCTACGACATAATTTGCAAAGACCTTTTGACTATGTTCATGATAATTAAGTTCATCTGATTATTTAATGAACTCCCACTTAGATAGATATCCCTCTAGTCATCTAAGTGATACATGATCCGAATCGACTAGACCGTGTCCGATCATCACGTGAGACGGACTAGTCATCAACGGTGAACATCTCCATGTCGATCGTATCTACTATACGACTCATGTTCGACCTTTCGGTCTCTTGTGTTCCGAGGCCATGTCTGTACATGCTAGGCTCGTCAAGTCAACCTAAGTGTTTCGCATGTGTAAATCTGGCTTACACCCGTTGTATGCGAACGTTAGAATCTATCACACCCGATCATCACGTGGTGCTTCGAAACAACGAACCTTCGCAACGGTGCACAGTTAGGGGGAACATATCCTTGAAATTTTAGTGAGGGATCATCTTATTTATGCTACCGTCGTTCTAAGCAAATAAGATGTAAACATGACAAACATCACATGCAAATCATAAAGTGACATGATATGGCCAATATCATCTTGCGCCTTTGATCTCCATCTTCGAGGCACGGCATGATCACCTTCGTCACCGGCATGACACCATGATCTCCATCATCATGATCTCCATCATCGTGTCTTCATGAAGTTGTCTCGCCAACTATTACTTCTACTACTATGGCTAACGGTTAGCAATAAAGTAAAGTAATTACATGGCGTTTTTCATTAACACGCAGGTCATACAAATAAATTAAGACAACTCCTATGGCTCCTGCCGGTTGTCATACTCATCGACATGCAAGTCGTGATTCCTATTACAAGAACATGATCAATCTCATACATCACATATATATAATTCATCACATCCTTTTGGCCATATCACATCACATAGCATACCCTGCAAAAACAAGTTAGACGTCCTCTAATTGTTGTTGCATGTTTTATGTGGCTGCAATGGGTTTCTAGCAAGAACGTTTCTTACCTACGCAAAAGCCACAACGGTGATATGCCAATTGCTATTTACCCTTCATAAGGACCCTCTTCATCGAATCCGATCCGACTAAAGTGGGAGAGACAGACACCCGGTAGCCACCTTATGCATCAAGTGCATGTCAGTCGGTGGAACCTGTCTCACGTAAGAGTATGTGTAAGGTCGGTCCGGGCTGCTTCATCCCACAATGCCGCCGAATCAAGATAAGACTAGTAACGGTAAGCAAATTGAACAAATCATCGCCCACAACTACTTTGTGTTCTACTCGTGGATAGAATCTACGCATAGACCTAGCTCATGATGCCACTGTTGGGGAACGTAGCGATAATTCAACATTTTCCTATGTGTCACCAAGATCAATCTAGGAGATGCTAGCAACGAGAGAGAGGGAGTGCATCTTCATACCCTTGAAGATCGCTAAGCGAAAGCGTTACAAGAATGCGGTTGATGGAGTCGTACTCGCGGCGATTCAAATCGCGGAAGATCCGATCTAGCGCCGAACGGACGGCGCCTCCGTGTTCAACACACGTACAGCCCGGGGACGTCTCCTCCTTCTTGATCCAGCAAGGGGAGAGGGGAAGTTGAGGGAGAACTCCAGCAGCACGACGGCATGGTGGCAATGGAGCTCGTGGTTCTCCAGCAGGGCTTCGCCAAGCACTACGGAGGAGGAGGAGATGTATGAGGAGGAAGGGGCTGCGCCAAGCAAGGGGTCCGGCTGCCCTCTCTCTCCCTCACTATATATAGGGGGAAGGGGGTGGAGGAGGCGCCCTAGGGTTCCCTAGAGGAGGGGCGGCAGCCACAGGGGAAACCCTAGATGGGTGTGGGCGCCCCCACCCCTGGCAAACTTGCCCCCCAAGCCGGGAGGGGTGGCTGCCCTAGGGGAGGTGCCCCCACCTCTCCACGTTACTTGAGAGGGGTTGGGAGGGGCGCACAGCCCCTTAGTGGGCTGGTTTGCCCCTTCCCCTTGGCCCATAAGCCCCCCAACGCTTGCCGGGGCCTCTGAAACCCCTTTCGGACATGCTGGCCATAGCCTGGTACCCCCGGAACAATTCCGGACTCCAATACCCTTCGTCCAATATACCGATCTTCACCTCCGGACCATTCCGGAGCTCCTCGTCATGTCCGGGATCTCATCCGGGACTCCGAACAACCTTCGGTAACCACATACTATTTCCCATAACAACTCTAGCATCACCGAACCTTAAGTGTGTAGACCCTACGGGTTCGGGAACCATGCAGACATGACCGAGACACCTCTCCGGCCAATAACCAATAGCGGGATCTGGATACCCATATTGGCTCCCACATGTTCCACGATGATCTCATCGGATGAACCACGATGTCGGGGATTCAATCAATCCCGTATACAATTCCCTTTGTCTATCGGTATGTTACTTGCCCGAGATTCGGTCGTCGGTATCCCTATACCTTGTTCAATCTCGTTACCGGCAAGTCTCTTTACTCGTTCCGTAACGCACGATCACGTGGCTAACTCATTAGTCGCATTGAGCTCATTATGATGATGCATTACCGAGTGGGCCCAGAGATACCTCTCCGTCATACGGAGTGACAAATCCAAGTCTCGATTCGTGCCAACCCAACAGACACTTTCGGAGATACCTGTAGTGCACCTTTATAGCCACCCAGTTACGTTGTGACGTTTGGTACACCCAAAGCATTCCTACGGTATCCGGGAGTTGCACAATCTCATGGTCTAAGGAAACGATACTTGACATTAGAAAAGCTCTTAGCAAACGAACTACACAATCTTGTGATATGCTTAGGATTGGGTCTTGTCCATCACATCATTCTCTTAATGATGTGATCCCGTTATCAATGACATCCAATGTCCATGGTCAGGAAACCATAACCATCTATTGATCAACGAGCTAGTCAACTAGAGGCTTACTAGGGACATGTTGTGGTCTGTGTATTCACACATGTATTACGGTTTCCAGTTAATACAATTATAGCATGAACAATAGACAATTATCATGAACAAGGAAATACAATAATAACCATTTTATTATTGCCTCTAGGGCATATTTCCAACACCTGCTTCTACTTTCTTTGACTTTCAGGCAAAAGGGAGATATTTTATAACCAGAGAGGAGGCGGAAGAGTATAAGAGGAGGGCTGAGATAGCTCACCTCCAAGATGCAGCCCATGATGCAATGACTGCTGCATCACAGTACGACCCCAACTATAACTTTGGATATCCGCCAGGCCAACCGTGGCAATAGACCAACTTAGGCCAAAAGCCCAAGCTTGGGGGAGTATGTATTTCTCACCGACATTACATTTATGTTCACACACTCATTGCTAGTTGTCGGTGCTCATACTCTTTCACTGTAATATCCATGCTAGTTTATTTTCCTTTTTATGCTCTCTTCTTGTGTGTTTGATAAACTTTAAGAAAAACCAAAAAAATTAGTTGTAGCGTTTAGCTAGTTTACTTCCTTGCTGTAGTAGTAATAATTAAAAGAAAACCCAAAAAATATTTCCCGTTCTTCTTTTGCTTGTTGGGAGCTTTCCCGTGTAAATAGTCATCTTTTCTTTTCTTTGGGGGTCGATAGGAGAAGACCATAATGAAATGTTATAGTGGCTCTTATATGCATTATTGTTGATTTAACCAAGAGCCCATATTGCCTTGTCTTCTCCTGTTTATTGAATGCTCGCAGATTCCAGCTTAGTCCAATGCACGTGCACTATTATTATTATTCACATCATTCGGTCGTGCAGTTAAAGGCAATTATGACGATATATGATGGACTGATTGAGATGAGAGAAGCTGGTATGAACTCGACCTCTCTTGTTTTTGTAAATATGATTAGTTCATCGTTCCTGATTCAGCCTATTATGAATAAACATGTTTGCAATGACAATTAGAGATTATAGTTGCTTATGCCATGCTTAATTAGCTAGGAGTTTATAATGGTTTACCTTGCGTGCCAACATGCTATTAAAAGGGTTGTGATGTGGTATGATAGGGGGGTATCCTCCTTTGAATGATTCAAGTGACTTGACTTGGCACATGTTCACACATGTAGTTGAAACAAATCAACATAGCCTTCGTGATATTTATGTTCATGGTGTATTATATCCTACTCATGCTTGCACTCAAGGTTTATTAATTTTAATGCATGTTCATGACTGTTGTCGCTCTCTAGTTGGTCGCTTCCCAGTCTTTTGCTAGCCTTCACTTGTACTAAGCGGGAATACTGCTTGTGCATCCAATTCCTTAAACCCCAAAGTTATTTCATATGAGTCCACTATACCTTCCTATATGCGGTATCTACCTGCCGTTCCAAGTAAATTTGTATGTGCCAAACTCTAAACCTTCAAATGAAATTCTGTTTTGTATGCTCGAATAGCTCATGTATCAACTAGGGTTGTCCATATCTTCCATGCTAGACGGGTTATTCTCAAGAGGAGTGGACTCCGCTCCTCACTCACGAGAAAATGGCTGGTCACCGGGATGCCCAGCCCCATGCTTTATGCAAACCAAATCAAAATAATTGCAAACAAAACTCCCCCGGGACTGTTGTTAGTTGGAGGCACTCGTTGTTTCGAGCAAGCCATTTATTGATGCTTGTTGGTGGAGGGGGAGTATAAACTTTACCATTCTGTTTGGGAACCGCCTATAATGTGTGTAGCATGGAAGATATCACCATCTCTTGGTTGTTATGTTGAAAATGAAAGTATGCCGCTCAAAATATTACTTATCTTTGCTTTAAAAACGAGCTCTGGCACCTCTACAAATCCCTGCTTCCCTCTACGAAGGGCCTATCTATTTACTTTTATGTCGAGTCATCACCCTCTTATTAAAAAGCACCAGCTGGAGAGCACCGCTGTCATTTGCATCCATTACTATTAATTTATATTGGGTGTGACTATGAATGGATCTCTTTTACCATGAATTACAATGTTTAGTCAGTCCTTGATCTTTAAAGGTGCTCTGCATTTATGTTTTGCGGTCTCAGAAAGGGCTAGCGAGATACCATCTTGTTATATCATATCATGATTGTTTTGAGAAAGTGTTGTCATCCGAGATTTATTATTATTGCTCGCTAGTTGATTATGCTATTGATATGAGTAAACATGAGACCTAAGTGTTATTGTGAATGTGGTTACTCATAATCTTTGCTGAGAACTTGAATGCTGGCTTTACAAATTTACAACAAGAGCAAACAGAGTTTGTAAAAGTTTTTCTTTATCGCTTTCAGTTTATCAACTAAATTTCTTGAGGACAAGCAAAGGTTTAAGCTTGGGGGAGTTGATACGTCTCCATCGTATCTACTTTTCCAAACATGTTTGCCCTTGTTTTGGACTCTAACTTGCATGATTTGAATGGAACTAACCCATACTGACGCTGTTTTCAGCAGAATTGCCATGGTGTTATTTATGTGCAGAAACAAAAGTTCTCGGAATGACTTGAAACACCACGGAGATTGTTTTTGGAAATAATAAAAAATACTGGCGAAAGAATCCAGGCCAGGGGGCCCACACCCTTGCCACGAGGGTGGGGGCACGCCTGCCCCCTGGGCGTGCCCCCTGCCTCGTGGGCCCCCTGGAGCTCCACCGACCTCAACTCCAACTCCGTATATTCGTGTTCGGGGAGAAAAAAATCAGAGAGAAAGATTCATCGCGTTTTACGATACGGAGCCGCCGCCAAGCCCTAAACTCTCTCGGGAGGGCTGATCTGGAGTCCAGTCGGGGCTCCGGAGAGGGGAATCCGTCGCCGTCGTCATCATCAACCATCCTCCATCACCAATTTCACGATGCTCACCGCCGTGCGTGAGTAATTCCATCGTAGGCTTACTGGACGGTGATGGGTTGGATGAGATTTATCATGTAATCGAGTTAGTTTTGTTAGGGTTTGATCCCTAGTATCCACTATGTTTTGAGATTGATGTTTCTATGACTTTGCTATGCTTAATGCTTGTCACTAGGGCCCGAGTGCCATGATTTCAGATCTGAACCTATTATGTTCTCGTCACCAACCCCTAAATGTTAGGAGGCACCAAGAACAATGTTCTTGTCACAAGACTATCGGAACGATTCCAAGATACCCGCATGATCCTAAAAGAAATTCGTGAAATTTGAGAAGAGAAAAGTCAAAACTTCAACGTCAGGAGGCCTTACCAGAGCGACGAAGGGACCGAGGAGTAAAAAAATCCTACTCTCCGATATATATAATCCTAAGACTCAAAACATTTTTGTTCTAGACTCAACAACGCTAGCGATTCGATCAAGCAGGGGGCTCCTAAGTCGGGGATGGCTCTGATTACCAACTTGTAACGCCCACGATGCGGCTATATCTCTCACGTGTCGAGGCACGACTTAGAGGCATAACCGCATTGGAGGTTTTGTCGAAAGAAGGGTCATCTTCACACAATCCCATGTAATGAACAAGAATGGGATAAAGAGGGTTGGCTTACAATCGCCACTTCACACAATACTTAAATAAATCATACATCATTCAAAATACACACATAGACCGACTACGGTCAAATCCAAATGAAAAGAAGATAACCCCAAATGTTAGATCCCCGATCGTCCCAACTGGGCTCCACTACTGATCAATAGGAAACGAAACAAAAACAACGATCAAGATCTTCATCGAGCTCTCACGTGAGCTGGGTTGCGTCACTTGCACTGGTATCCTCGGCACCTGAAACTGTTTGGAAGTAATCTATGAGTCACGAGGACTAAGCAATCTCACACCCGCGAGATCAAGACTATTTAAGCTTATGGGTAGGAGAAGGTAGTGAGGTGGAGCTGCAGCAAGCACTAAGCATATATGGTGGCTAACATACACAAATAAGAGCGAGAAGAGAAGCAACGCAACGGTCGTGAAGCTAGAAGTGATCAAGAAGTGATCCTGAAACTACTTACGTTCATGCATAACACCAAAACCGTGTTCACTTCCCGGACTCCGCCGAAAAGAGACCATCACGGTTACACATGCGGTTGATGCATTTTAATTAAGTCAAGAGTCAAGTTCTCTACAGCCGGACATTAACAAATTCCCATCTGCCACATAACCGCGGGCACGGCTCTCGAAAGTTTATACCCTGCAGGGGTGTCCCAACTTAGCCCATCACAAGCTCTCATGGTCAACGAAGGATATTCCTTCTCCCGGGAAGACCCGATCAGTCTCGAAATCCCGGTTACAAGACTTTTCGACAATGGTAAAACAAGACCAGCAAAGCCGCCCGATGTGCCGACAAATCCCGATAGGAGTCGCACGTATCTCGTTCTCAGGGCACACCGGATAGGTCAAGCTACGAGTAAAACCAGGCCTCGAGTTGCCCCGAGGTGGCCCCACAGGCTGCCCGTTTCGGACCAACACTCAGAGGAGCACTGGCCCGGGGAGGTTTGAAATAAAGATGGCCCTTGAGTCTGCAGAACCCAAGGGAAAAAGGCTTAGGTGGCAAATGTTAAAACCAAGGTTGGGCCTTGCTGGAGGAGTTTTATTCAAAGTGAACTGTCAAGGGGGTCCCATAAATCCCCAACCGCGTAAGGAACGCAAAATCAAGGAACATAACACCGGCATGACGGAAAACTAGGGCGGCAAGAGTGGAACAAAACACCAGGCATAAGGCCAAGCCTTCCACCCTTTACCAAGTATATAGATGCATTAATTTAAATAAGTGTGATATCCCAACATATCCATGTTCCAATATGGAACCAGCTTCAACTTCACCTGCAACTAGCAACGCTATAAGAGGGGCTGAGCAAAAGCGGTAACATAGCCAAACAACGGTTTGCTAGGAAGGATGGTTAGAGGCTTGACATGGCAATATGGGAGGCATGATATAGCAAGTGGTAGGTAGCGCGGCATAGCAAAAGAGCGAACAAATAGCAAGCAAAGATAGAAGTGATTTCGAGGGTATGTTCATCTTGCATGAAATCCCGCAAGGAAGAAGAACGAGTCCATGAGGTAGACGAACCAACGTAGTCGAACGGATCCTCACAATCTCAACGTAACCGGAACTATCAAGAAGAAGCAACACCGGAAAGAAGCAAACAACATGGTAAACAACCATCACATAAACATGGCATGATGCACAATCAAGTATGATGCATGTCCGGTTTAATGAGGCATGGCATGGCATGGCAAGGTGCACAAACAACACTACAAATTAGGTGGAGCTCAATATGCAACGAGATGCATATTGACGAAACGCCACATTCAAGTTATTTAGTTCGCTCTTGTTTATGCTACTCATCAATATTAAATGTTGGCTAACATGGCAAGAGGTGAAACATAAATAAACTAACTATTTAGGCAAGTTTAAATGAGGCCGGAACAACAAATAACAATTCCGGAAAATCATCATGTCCATATTTTAGATTTGGTACTGTTCTGCCATAAACGCAATTTTAATGTTGTTAAACAGCAAAGTAAAGTGCACCAAGTTAAACTAGGCATTTTTCTACCCCATTTACATGTAAAGTTTATTTAAAATGGAGCTACGGTTATTTAGTTATGAAATAAATCATTTTAACATGGCATTTAGCAAATTAAATGCAAGCAGCATTTTAAACATTTTAAACAAGGATGCAAGCAGCATATTATGAAACTAGATGAAATTCTAAGCATTTTACATATATAATTCATTTTAATCCGATGCACGGTTGTGGAGTTATTAAATGCATGATCATGAGGGTTTTTCTGCAAAACAGTAAATCACTGGATAATGCTAATTTCGCAGAACTGGAAAAAAACATATCAGACCGAAACTGGAAGGCTGGGGGAGCTGCTCATATCGGGCCCTTGAGGCCTTTGGCCCGCGGAGGCTGGCAGGCTTGGCGCGGGAGCTGGGCCGCAGGAGCTGGCGAAGGAAAAGCGCTGCTGGTCCTCGGCTCCATCATGGCCCACGCGCGGGACGACGGAGTCAACGGGCACGGGCGAGCGTTCTCCTGCTCGATTCTGAAGAACAGGAACAACAGCAGGTGCTAGCGATGCGGAAGACGACAGAAGGAGGCGTTCGAAGCAGAGGAGGCAGGGCGAGGGCACACGGGAACGAAGGTGCGGATCCGGGGCAGTAACAGAGGACAGCGAGAGAGAGGGTCATGTGAGAGAGCGCAACCTTCAGCAAAGAAGAGAAAGGGGAAGGGAGCAGGTGCGGCGAGGACGACCTGCTGGTGCTGCTCACCGGCGGACGACGGCGAGGGCGGAGCAAGGCGATGGCGTGGGCGATGAGGTGGAGGTCGGGGACGCTCCGTGGCGATGGCGGCGAGTTTTTCCAAGGTACGCGGTCAACGCGGCTGGGACGAGCGGGCGCTTGCTGGATGCATCGTTCTCCTCGCGCAGCAGAAGAAGGGGAGGATAGCCGGGTCCTGGACGGCGACGCGGTGACTAGACGGCGAGGCGCGAGAGGTGCCGGAGGCAGGCGGATCCGACGAGGGGTAGCACCGTCTTGAGCTCCTGGTGGCCGACGGCTTGGTGTTACATGTCCATGGCGGGGAGAGGGACATGGACATGAGAGAGAGGGGGATCGAGAGCAGGTAACAGAGGAGGCAGGGAAAAAGGGCGGTGCTGGGGACCTGCTGGTCACCGGAGCTTGCTGGGGGTGGCGGAACAGCGGCGAGGCCGAGCAGAGGAGGCGCACGGGAATGGAGCTGCAGGCGCTCGATGCGGCTGGTGTTCAAACGCAAAGTAGAGAGAGGGCGGAGCGCTGCTCCTCTTCCATGGTGCTCGGCTCGGGGACGAGGCATTGGAGGCTGTGGATTGGGCGGTGGCGGAAACCAAGGGAGGTAGGTGGGTGGATCGGGAGGGATCTGGGAAGATCCCAAGGAAGAAGAGGGGTGGATTGGCTGGCGGCGGCGGGGATTGGACAAGGGAGGATCCCTAGAAATTAGGTTTTGGTCTGATTTGGATAGAGGTGGTCTATTTATAGGGACAAAAGGAGTAGGTTTGGACCCTCCGACGGAATTTGGACGGTTGAGAATAAATAAGTTAGGAAGTCCAAATAAGAAACCGGAGATATAGGGGATGTTTGGGGATGATCCGGACCCAAAGGTAACGATAGTCCGGTTCAGGTTCGGGGAAGTTTCGGACACACACGCGAGGGGTTTGCGGGATGTGCAGAGAGGTTAGGAAGCCAGGCAAGAGGGAAACAAAATCTGGTTGGTCACGGAACGTCAACGAAGGCAAAGGGAACGCGGCAACTACGAGCAACTACAAGTTTTAAGAAAACATGCGGATGCAATGCGGATGATGCAATGATGAATGCAACAAATAAATAAATCACACGGCGACAACGAAAAACATGGGAGGCGTCAGGAGCATCGGTCTCGGGGCGTTACACGAGTGCCATGATTTCAGATCTGAACCTATTATGTTTTCATGAATATATGTGAGTTCTTGATCCTATCTTGCAAGTCTATAGTCACCTACTATGTGTTATGATCCGGCAACCCCGAAGTGACAATAATCGGGACCACTCCCGGTGATGACCATAGTTTGAGGAGTTCATGTACTCACTATGTGTTAATGCTTTGGTCCAGTACTCTATTAAAAGGAGGCCTTAATATCCCTTAGTTTCCTCTAGGACCCCGCTGCCACGGGAGGGTAGGACAAAAGATGTCATGCAAGTTCTTTTCCATAAGCACGTATGACTATATTCGGAATACATGCCTACATTACATTGATGAATTGGAGCTTCTGTGTCACCCTATGTTATAACTGTTGCATGAATAATCGCATCCGGCATAATTCTCCATCATCGATCCAATGCCTACGAGCTTTTCACATATTGTTCTTCGCTTATTTACTTTTCCGCTGCTACTGTTACAATCACTACAAAAGCCCAAAAATATTACTTTTGCTACTGTTACTGCTATTATCATAGTACTTTGCTACTAAATACTTTGCTGCAGATATTAAGTTATCCAGGTGTGGTTGAATTGACAACTCAACTGCTAATACTTGAGAATATTCTTTGGCTCCCCTTGTGTCGAATCAATAAATTTGGGTTGAATACTCTACCCTCGAAAGCTGTTGCGATCCCCTATACTTGTGGGTTATCAGGGGGGAAAGTCTCCCCCGAAACAACATCATTGTAGGTGATCGAACGAGCCATCGAACCTTCTGTCGACATCATAGAGGAACTCTCAATGAAAGCACCAATGTCGGTGTCAAAACCGGCCGATCTCGGGTAGGGGGTCCCGAACTATGCGTCTGAGGATCGAAGGTAACAGGAGGTAGGGGACACGATGTTTACCCAGGTTGGGCCCTCTTAATGGAGGTAATACCCTACTTCCTGCTTGATTGACTATGATGAATATAGGGGTTACAAGAGTTGATCTACCTCGAGATCTACCTCTATGAACTAAACTCTCCGGTTTATATAGACACCGGAGGGACCTAGGGTCGTATAGAGTCAGTTTACAGAGAAAGAAATCTTCACATCCGAACGCCAATCTTGCCATCCACGCAAAGGAGAGTCCCATCCGGACACGGGGGAAGGCCTTCTATCTTGTATCTTCATAGCCCATCAGTCTGACCCATGTCACATAGCCCGGACGCCCGGGGACCCCCTAATCTAGGACTCCCTCGGTCAACGCTGGGACGCGCTGCTCGGGGCTGGGTGCCCGACCGAACAAAGGAGGCGGCGCGCAGATCTTGGAAGGTGCAGCCAAGGAACTCCGGCGGCAACAAGGTGAAGCTTGGGGAGGTGCAGACGTACAAGGGCGCCCGGATCCGAGGAGGTAGGTGGCGGCTTGGCATTCGATGTGGAGCAAGAAAGCGATAGACGAACAGGGGCGTGGCGACGGGACTTCGCATCGGCTGTAGGGTCGAGATGACCACGCGAGGCGACGTCAACGGCGTGCACAGGACTTGGCGTCCTCGTCTTCTCGCAGAACAGCAAGGCAGCAGCAACGAGGACACGAACCCTCTGTAAAATGGCTCCCCTCTCTCCCTCCCCCGCTCCTCGCTCCCCTCTCCCTACCCCCGCCGTCTCCTCGCCTGTCACGCCCAATATGCGACTCTATCCTAAAGGAACTCGAAGGTCCCACCAAGGATAGAACCGCATATTGAAACACTTTTGCAAGGTGGATACCATTACATCGTACCATTACATAATAGTTGGGGATACATACAAAGGCATACAAATGCCGCAAAAATACATCAACATCATACAAGGGAACAACATCTGTCTATGGATGAAACACAAACAGAAACTCAAACGACATCCACCCTGCTAGCCCAGGCTGCCGACCAGGAACCTATCCCAAGATCGATGAAGAAGTAGAAGAAGAACTCCAAAACAAGGAAACATTGCACTCGCGTCAGATCATCACATTACCTGCACCTGCAACTGTTGTTGTAGTTATCCATGAGCCACGAGGACTCAGCAATCCCATTACCATGGGTGTCAAGACTAGCAAAGCTTAAAGGGTATGGAAGGGGTAAAGTGGTGAGGTTGCAGCAAGTGACTAAGCAAGTATGGTGGTTAACTTACGAATACAAGAATAACATGAGAAACTACGCAAACGGTCGCGAACTAATAATGATCAATAAGTGATCCTGAACTACTTACATTCAAACATAACCCAACCGTGTTCTCCTCTCGAACTTCCCCGAAAAGAGACAGTCATGGTTACGCACGCGGTTGGTGTATTTTATTTGAGTTTACTTCAAGTTCACTACAACCGGATATTACCAAATTCCCATCTGCCACATAACCGCGGGCGCGAATTTTGAAAGTTTAAACCCTGTAGGGGTGTCCCAACTTAGCCCATGACAAGCTCACGATCCGCGAGACAATCTCCATCGCGGGATCCTCCGATCAGACTCGGAATCCCGGTGCACAAGACATTTCGACAATGGTAAAACATTACCAGCAAGACCTCCCGATGTGCCGACAAATCCCGATAGGAGCCGCACGTTTCTCGTTCTCAGGGCACACCAGATGGGCAAGATGTCGGGTTGGCAGAGACCTTGGTTGCCCAGGGGGCGCCGGGCATCGCCCGGTTTGGACCAACACTCGGAGGAGCACTGGCCCGGAGGGGGGTTGATTAAAAAATCCTCAGGGTATGGAAAGTCCCTATGCAACTTTTAGTAGTTATTAGGCAAATGGTAAAACCAATGTTGGGCCTTGCTGAAAGAGTTTTATTCAAAGCGAACTGTCAAGAGGGCCCCATACCCCTCACCATGTTAGGGACGCAAAATCAAGGAACATAACACCGGTATGATGGAAACTAGGGCGGCAAGAGAGGAACAAAAAACCAGGCATAAGGCCGAACCTTCCACCCTTTACCAAGTATATAGATGCATTGATTAAATAAGAGATATTGTGATATCCCAAGACATCCATGTCCCAACATGGAATAACCTGCAACTGCGCCTGCATCTAGCAACGCTATAAGAGGGGCTGAGCAAAGCGGTAACATAGCCAAACAATGATTTGCTAGAAGGGTAAAAAGGTTAAAGGATATCATGGCAATTTGGGAGGGTTGATAAACAAGTGGTAGGTAGCGCGACATAGCGATAACATCGAGACAACTAGCATAGCAAAGATAATAGTGAGATCCAAGGTGACGGTCATCTTGCCTGGAATCGCGCTAGGAAGAAGAACGTGTCCATGGTAAAGATGATCCCACGTAGTCGAACGAATCATCACAGTCGCAACGAAACGGGGACTATCGAGAAGGAGCACAACCGGAAAGAAGCAAACAACATGGTAAACACACAACACATAAACATGGCATGATGCACATTCAAGTATGATGCATGCCCGGTTTAATGATTCATGGCATGGCAAAGTGCAACAAACAATACTACAAGTTAAGTGGAGCTCAATATGCAACGAGTTGCATATTGAAGAAACACCAGATTCGAGTTCTTTAGTTCACTGTCGTTTAGGTACACAACAATATTAAATGTTGTTAAACATGGCAAGTGGTGAAGCATAATAAAACTACCTATGTAGACAAGTTTAAATGAGGCCGAAACAACAAACAACAATTCGGGAAAATCCCCGTATGCATATTTCGAATTTGCTACTGTTCTGCCCTAAACCATATTTTAATGTTGTTAAATAGTAAAACAAGGTGCACCAAGTTAATCTAGACATTTTTCCTCCCCATTTACATATAAAGTTTATTAAAAATGGAGCTACGGTTATTTAGTTATGAAATAAACCATTTTAACATGTCATTATGCAAAACAAATGCAAACAGCAATTTAAACATGTTTAACATGGATGAAAGTAGCATATTATGAAAGCGCATTTAAAACTGAGCAAGTTACATATATACATTATCTACATATGATGCCTGGTTAATTAGTTAGCATATGCATGAACACTAGGGGTTTTTCTGTAAAATAGCAGTCTCTGGATAATTAGGAAAATCATCCAGAACTGGGAAAAAACGTCTCGGGACGGGTCTGTTCTCACCATGGTCCTTGCCCAGAACTGTGGAGAGGTAGCAGGAGGGGGGCGTTGGGCTGGCGCGGTTGTGGATGAGGCCCAAGCGGGCCAGATCGATCCGGATTGGGTCGATCCAGGCGAGCAGGAAGCTGCGGGCGCTCGCTGTCTTCGACAGAACAGAGCAGCACGGCAGCAGGAGGGGTAGCGCGCATGGCGCTGGCAGTGGAGGCCGGCGGAGGAGCTGGGCCACGGCGCGGGACGGGGCCAGGAGGGCGCTGGAGGCGGGCGAGCGTTCGAGGCAGAGGGAGTTGGCGGCGACGCGAGTGAACTGCAGCTGCGACGAGAGCTCCTGCTGAATAAAAGAGAGAGGGTTCAGAGAGAGAGAGAGAGAGAGGGAGGTTGAGAGCCGGGCAAGAAGTACTGCAGGAGGAGGAAGGAGAAGAAAGGGATGGCATGGGGAACCTCGGGAGGTTGGCGCTTGGTGGTCCGACGAGGTCCTGCGCGGGCGCTCGAGGCAGCAGGGGGTCGGGACGGCCATGGCAGCTCAGTTCCCTATTGAGATAGAGAGAGAGCACTGAGAGAGAGAGAGATGAATACAGAGGGAGGTGGTAGAACGAGGGAAGGAGGCAGGGCATGGCGCCGGACCTGGGGCTTCGGCCGTCCATGGTGGCGGGGCTCGCCGGCGACGAGGCGAGGAAGAGGAGGATTGTCAGCGCGTGGACGCCCCGGATTGAGCGGTAGGAGTTCGGGTGCGAGCGCCAAACAGACTCAGCGGCGCGGGGTTGAGTGCTCGGTCGCTCGCTGCGATGTGCACAGGATGTCGACGAGGCAAGGGCTGAGCGGTGGTCGGGGCCGTCCATGGCGCGGAGCAGCTTGGGGGTGGTGTAGAGCTTCTGCTGGAAGACGAACGGGATGGCGGCGACCGACGCTGGTTCACGAGCAGCAGAGAGATATGGTTAGAGGAGGAGAACCAGAGAAAGGGAAGAAGGGGGCACGAGGATACGGCAACCTGCTGGTGGTGCCTGACGGCGAAGGGAGCTCCGGTGGTGCTGCTGCTTGTGGCGGCGCGCGGGAAGCACGGGAGGAGGGCGATGGGGGTTGGTGTGGAGTGGATCGAGGAGCTACTCTGGTTGGGCGGCCGAGCAAATCGGGGAGGAGCAGTGGAGAGCGCTGGTTGGTAGGTTTGGATCGGGAGGGATCCCCGGGGGGGCGGCGGCTAGAGATCTCTAGGGGTTTGGTCCGTTTTGGTAAGTGGTGGTCTTATATATAGCAAGTGGATTTTTGATAAGGGCATTTGGTCCTTCCAATTTTAATCGGACGGTCCCGGATAAATAGGCTAGGGTGTCCAAACAAAGAACTAAAGATATATTTTATAGATGTTTGGGGATGATCCGGACCCATCGGTTATGACCGTGCAGGTCAGGAGAGGGAGAGGTTTTCGGACATTGCGCGAGGGGGTCTGAGAGAAGTTGACAAAGACAAAGAGGTCTGACAAAAGGTCAAGGAGACAAAAAGAGAAGCAGCAACCACGAACGACTAAGAGTTTTATGAAAACATGCAGATGCAATGCGCTTCATGACATGATGAATGCAACAAACAAAATAAAACACAAGGCGACCACGAAATACATGGAAGGCGTCTGGAGCGTCGGTCTTGGGGCGTCACATCGCCCCCTCCTGGGCATGCCCCGCCATCGCCCTCCCTTCCGGCCCCGCCCTTCGCGCCCGGCCCCTCTCCCGCTTCACCATCGTCGCTGTCGTGGCTCTCGATTTCCCCTCCGCAGCCACTTGGATCTCGTATGTGGGCTCTGGACGTCGTTGAGGATGTTTCCTCGGATGAGGAGGATGCGTCTTCGCCCGTGTCCCCCTTGCCGGCATCGGCACCCAATGGTGTGCCCCGCCCCCGCAAGTTTGCGCCTGGGGGCCGGGGTCGGCCGGTGGTGTCACCGGAGGCGGGCGCTGGCTGGATCAGTGTCTCTCACTGCCGTCGAATGTCTAGTAAGTACCCCCTCCCCTCGTCTGGCTCTGGGATTCTGGGTGTGACTACAGGCGTGGGCAGATCCCCCCTCTCTCTAGTCCCTTGTTGTCGTCGCCGTCTGAGGGAGTCCTGGACTAAGGGGTCCTCGGGCGTCCGGCCTGTTAGTCATGGGCCAGACTGATGGGCTGGGAATATACGAAGACCGAAGATTGCACCCGTGTCCGGATGGGACTCTCCTTGGCGTGGAAGGCAAGCTTGGCGACCAAATATGTAGATTCCTTTCTTTGTAACCGACCTTTTGTAACCCTAGATCCTCCCGGTATCTATATAAACCAGAGGACTTAGTTCGAAGGATAGATACATTACCATAGTCATACAGGCTAGGCCTCTAGTGTTTTAGCCATTGCGATCTCATGGTAGATCAACTCTTGTAATACTCATATTCATCAAGATCAATCAAGCAGGAAGTAGGGTATTACCTCCATAGAGAGGGCCCGAACCTGGGTGAACTTCGTGTCCCCTGTCTCCTGTTACCATCGACCTTAGGCGCACAGTTTGAGACCCCCTACCCGAGATCTGCCGGTTTTGACACCGACATTGGTGCTTTCATTGAGAGTTCCACTGTGCCGTCCCCAAAAGGTTTGATGGCCCCTTCAATCGTCAACGACAATGCTGTCCAAGGAGAAACCTTCCTCCCCGGACAGATCTTCGTGTTCGGCGGCTTCTCACTGCGGGCCAACTCGCTTGGCCATCTGGAGAAGATTGACAGCTACGCCCCGGGCCATCAGGTCAGATTCGGAAGCTTGAACAACGTCACGGACATCCGTGGAGACTTGATCTTCGACGGATTTGAGACCGCGGCGACCGGCCCTTGTCACCCCAATGAACATGACTTAAATCTGTCATCGGACCGCATCCAGGAGATGGCTTCCGTAACTGCTCTCGCTTTAGATCCGGAGCAGACCGCACCCTCCGAGGACGGGAGGCTCAACCCCGCCACGGAGGTCGCAGATTCCGCGACGTTGGAGCCGTGCATAGTCTTAACATCACACGATATCTGTGTCACCGAAATTCCAGACTCGTCTCCGGCTATAAGTTCCCAACCATGTGAGTCCGTAGACGCTGAACTTGATCGATTACTGATCTTCCAATTCAGCGCCGCAGACATCTTCCAGCATTCGCCCTTGGGCGATGTGCTAAATTCATTAAGAAATCTGTCCTTGATGGGGGACTCACAGCCGAATTATGTCTGGTTTGAACTGGGGGCTGATGATAGGGGAGTATTCCGCTTCCCACCCGCCACCCACTTCATAGCCACTGTCGAGGACTTAACCGACGTGCTTGATTACGGCTCCAAAGACATCGATGGTATGGACGACGATGCCGATGAGGAGCAGGGCCAAAACCCGCCGCCTACCGGACGCTGGGCAGCCACTTCTTCATATGACGTATACATGGTGGATACACCTAAAGAAACTAACAATGATGAGAAAGAGGATCCAGTTGAGGACAAACCTCCTGAGACACAGCCCAGACACCGGCATCAGCGGCGCCGCTCTAAGTCACATCATGCAAAAGACAACAACACCGGCACCAGAGAAAACAATACTTTGGACGATGTCGAAGACAATGAAGACCCCGTCGGGGCAATCTCCGAACAGGATGAACGGGAAGACAGGCACGTTAGCCCTGATGAACAGGCCATACACGAAGACTCGGAGGACAGTAATTATCTTCCACTCTCCGAGGAAGAGGAGAGCCTCGGCACCGAGGATTTCATCGTGCCTGAGGAACCTCTCGAGCAGGAGCGCTTTAAACGCCGGCTAATAGCCACCGCAAGGAGCCTGAAAAAGAAGCAGCTGCAGCTTCAAGCTGACCAAGATCTGCTCAATGATAGATGGACTGAAGTCCTGGCCGCCGAGGAATACGGCCTTAGTGGCCTAGCCAAAAATTACCCGAATCGCAAATTGCTACCTTAGTTCGATGGCGAGGCGCTGGAGCCCGTACCATCATCTCACAACGCGGCCAACCGACCGCCACACGGTCGGGATAAAGCGTTAACTCAAGCCGAACACCAGATCGCCCCACCTCGCCGTAAGGGCAGGAATAAAACAGCTCGGGGTTATACATATGACCTTCGGCAGGGCCTGGATAGTAGAGCCGGACCTACAAAATCGATCTACGGATCGCGAGGACGTGCCTCGACACGCGACGACGGTACCTGTTCGGACGTGACAAACCTAGCCACGCCCGGGCCGAAAACCACAAACGGACTCCATCGGAGGTACGTCGCAGTGTGGCCCAATATAGAGGCGCCGCACACCCTCTTTGCTTCACAGACGAAGTAATGGAGCACGAGTTCCCAGACGGGTTTCAGCCCATGAATATCGAATCATACGATGGAACTACTAATCCTGCGGTATGGATAGAGGACTTCCTCCTCCATATCCACATGGCCCGCGGCGACGACCTCCATGCCATCAAATACCTGCCATTAAAACTCAAAGGACCAGCTCGATACTGGTTAAACAGTCTGCCGGAAAACTCTATTGGCAGCTGGGAAGACTTGGAAGACGCCTTCCGCGACAACTTCCAAGGAACATATGTCCGGCCACCTGATGCCGATGACTTAAGCCACATTGTCCAGCAGCCCGGAGAGTCAGCCAAGAAGATCTGGACTAGGTTCTTAGTTAAAAAGAACCAGATTGTCGACTATCCGGACGTGGAAGCTCTAGCGGCCTTCAAACACAGCGTCCGGGACGAGTGGCTTGCCCGCCACCTCGGTCAAGAAAAACCAAAATCCATGTCAGCCCTTACCTCTCTGATGACCCGCTTTTGTGCGGGAGAAGACAGCTGGCTTGCTCGTAGAAGCAACAACGCCAGCGATTCGGGCACTTCCGAAGTCCGAGACGGCAACGGCAAGCCACGACGCAGCAAACACAAACGTCGCAATGATAATGAAAGAACGCGCGACACAGCGGTCAACGCCGGATTCAGCGGTCCCAAACCCGGTCAACGGAAAAAGCCATTCAAGGCGAATAGAGACGGGCCATCCACTTTAGACAGGATATTGGATCAACCCTGCCAGATTCACGGCCACCCTGACAAACCAGCTAATCATACGAGCAGAAGCTGTTGGGTCTTCAAGTAGGCTGGCAAACTCAACGCCGAACACAAGGGGAGGAGGCCGCCCGGTGATAGCGACGACGAAGAGACTCACCAACCAAATACCGGGGGTCAGAAGCAATTTCCCCCCGAAGTAAAAACAGTGAACATGGTATACGCGACACAGAACTCTATAAGGGAGCAGGAAAAGCACTCCCCCCAGTCTGAAGATTATACAGCGGCAACTTCAGTACAAAACGGTCTTATTAAACCGCATACCTTGTTGGCCATTAAGCCACCGGTCTCCATTCAACAGGATCGACCAATTCCGGAGTTAAAATGGCAGTTCGGCTTCCGCCGCCCACCTCATATACCCGCGAACTTCATATCACGCATACATAACTACGCACTTAAGATACCATGGGCATCGGCAGAAGCACAATGCGGACAAGCCTGCAAGCATTTCTGTAACATTTTATCTCTAAATTACTTTTTCTTTCTTCATCATCTCTTAACAACAGGTGACGCAAAGGACAAATATCTAACTGACTCTATCGGAGTTCGGATCCGTACACTCACCTAGGGGGCTACTTCCGTCCAGGAATCCCGTCGCCGAGGACAGGCGGCGCAGACGTGCGACAGGAGGTCCAAAATAACTTTTTGTAGACCGCACTCTTTATTTCAAGCCTGTAATATGCCTTTTTCCTCCGCCTTCGACCCCGGGCATGTCAAATAGCCGGGGTTGTGGTCTTTTTATCTATAAAGTAACCATTGGCATATCACTCAGGTCCCAATAAACATAAACCGTATTCATCATTCGTTTCTTTTTCAAAAATGAATTTGGCTCCTATGGTTGTTTCACACACATACCTCGGCACAACCTGCCAGGGGCTCGGTATGGGAACAAATGAGTTGCCGACAAAGTCCGACCAGCTTTATAGCGTACTTCGGCGTCGCGAGTTTGGCCTTATATGCATCAGCTCCGAATCATGTCTTGGGTCAATGGTTGGGTTGCCCGGCTCCTGTGCTTGCTACCTTACGTTCTGCTATATTGGCTAGGGTAGTAAAGGGAGAACTACTGCAATTGTGCTTCCGGTTCATCTGGTCAAACACCTCAGTAGAGAAAGCCGAAAACCGACTGTCATGATGCTGCGAGAGCTGGTCAACCACTCGATGACTTATCGGAATCTTTCGCGATTCCCTCCGTATTATACAAAGGACCTTTTTCTTCAGGTCATATATGTAACTCCCCATATTGGAATAAGCCATACACGTACCAAGGGCTATATCGTAGTCCCCCCTATAAAACTCCTATGGCTAAGTGAAAGTGTTAACGCCCTATAGTCCAATTGCCTCGTTCACAGCATTGACACCTCCTTCACGGACCAAGACGTTGGGTCAAGAGTGCTCAGATGCTTTTCCGAACACCCCCGTATTTCCTACGAGGGGGCTAAAGCCGACGACTGGAAAACTTTCAGATCATATACAAACGGCCGCATAGGAGGAATAAAAGCCTTTTAGGCAAAACTAAAATATAGACTGATTATAAAAATTGTCTTTTACAATTCGGATACACTTCACTCGAATATCATGTCTTTCGGACATTGACCCTTTATCAAACGGGCAGCCTCTAAGATGTCCTCAAAATAATGCTCTGGTGCGTGATGGTCCTTGACCTTGGGTGGACCCTTCGCCGCAACATCGATGGCCTTCATCTTCCCCCAATATGTCTTGACAGGGGCAAAGGCCATCCGTGCACCTTCAATGCACGCCGACCGCTTAACGCCGTCGATACATGGCATCGCATCAGCAAGCCGCTGCACCAAGCCGAAATAGCTATTTGGAATAGGCTCAGTCAGCGACAGCTAGATTATGACGTTCTTCATGGCAACGCCGGATATCCTATGAAGCTCGGGCCATTGGACATCTGTTCATTCAGCAGCAGAGGGCATTTTGATGCACCAAACTGTGACTAGAAAAGCTTCTCCGTTGCATATCCCTCTTGCGCTTGGTAAAACTGCGCCGCATCAGAAGAGCTCTTCGGCAAGTCCAAAAACATGTCTGGAGAGCTCCACACTTGGTTAAGCTGAGCATAATTCGGATCGCCAAACTTAGTCTGTAATAAAAAGGGCTTACCAGCCGCAATCTCCCCAGCTTGCCGGATCTCCTCACGGGCCGCTCTAGATTCGGACCGCGCTTCTTTTGCCTCTCGCAAGGCCTTGTCAAGATCAGCCGTCTTGGCTTTATTCTCCTTCTCGAGGAATTCACAACGGCCAACAGCATTTTTTAGTTCGAGCGCCATCGTGGATATTTTCTCCTCGTCTTGGAGCCGAGCAGCCTGTTCGGCCTTTAACTCGGCCGATGCCTTTTTGGCAGCCGCATTACTAAATCGGGCCTGCTCCTTGGCCCGGGCTAGCTCCGCCCGAAGAATCTCAACGGCGGCGGCACCATCTGCAGCCATGCATATACCAGTATGCAATTTTCAGCGTCACGCTTATATTATAAACACGTATGTGTAATGACTGCTCTGAATACATACCTTGCGACTCATCAAGATGCCTATTGATTAACGTAATATCATCCCCTACCACATCAAGTTTTCGCTGCAGCTCGGCAACTTCTGTAGTCCGGGCAGTCGATAGGGGCGACACAACCTGTGTTCCAATTAACCAGATTATTCCCTGAGCATATCTTTTTGATCCTCTGATTGCCTCCCATGGGAAGCCAACCCGAGTCTCAGGGGCTACTACCTATACACAGGTGCATGTTGCAAGTAAAATATAGTTGAAAATATTACATCACAAACCTTGAAGCCTCTTAGTAGGCTCATGAAGGCTTCATTCAATCCGCTCTTCGCGGATAGAATCCTCTCAACCACCGTACCCATCAAGGTACGCTGTTCCTCCGAGACAGATGCCTTTCGCAGCATATCCCTCAACATATCTGGCGCCACTGGGTCTCCGGAAGCCGCTGTGGGAGCACGACCATCCTTAGAAGGAACCTATTCACTCGTCTCCAGAATCACCGCTGGTTGAAAACTGGATAGTCTGGGGCCTTCATTGTTGGACCCCGAATCCCGGATGATTGGAGGCTCACCATCGGGTACTGCCTCCTTCGTCTCTTGAGCCGCTTGTCGATCAAGAAAAACCCTCCGAGACAACACTTCGGAGTCGTCCGCCTTATTGGGTGAGGAGGCCGGTGGAGGCATCTCGCTTTCCATCATCTATGGGAGAAGATGCCCTGAAGAAGAGGATCGCTCGGGAACACTCTGCGCCGAACTTTTAAGACACACGTGAACATTATGTGTCACTTCGATAACAGAAAAGGAACGAGACGTGATTAAAAGCACCCCGGATTTACTTACGGTTTGGTCGAAGGCCTGTCCTCACGACGGAGCTATTAAACGACGTCGCCTTCCAATCCCGAGCCGCCCGACGATAGCATGTTGCCCCTCTTGGGAGTCAGTTCCTCCCAACCTTCGGAGGCGGCCCTTTTCTTCCTGTATGGAGAAGGGATGCTCGCCTCTCCTTCGCCTTTGTCTTCGGGCGAAGAAATGTCGATTTCCCAGGACTCGGTGTCTAATTTACCTCCGGAGCGAAGGCCATCCCTGGTCTTCCCACTCTCAACCTCGCCCTCCTCCGCCGGCGCCTGATACGGTGCCGGTGCCAGCATCCTTGCTAGCATGGGGTCCGCTGAGTCTTCGGGAAGAGGGGCCGGACACCTAATCTATTGCGCTTTCTCTATCCAGCCTTGGAAAGAGATGGTTGGTTTAGTGTCTTACCATAGGATACCTGATTATGAGGTGTTCGGCGGACGGGTACTTACCGTGGTGTCCGGATGGTTATAGTCAAGGCCGATGTCTTCGGTAGTATCCGGCCCCTGCTTTCGTTTCCCGAAGAATAATTTCCACATCCCCTTGTGCGTGGTGCCGAAGAAGTGTTGAAGTGTCCGCGGCCCTTCGGGATTAAACTCCCACATGCGGAGGGGTCGCCTCTGGCACGACAAGGTCCGACGAACTAGCATTACTTGAATAACGTTGAAAAGATCAATGTCCCTCTCGAGGAGGCTCTTGATGCGGCTTTGAAGAGTCTGTACCTCGTCAATTGATCCCCAGTCCAACCCCTTATTAATCCATGATGCGAGCTGGATCGGAGGGCTGGGTCGAAACACAGGCGCAGCCGCCCACTTGGAGCCATGGGGCTCGGTGATGTAGAACCACTCCCGCTGCCATAAGTCAGAGGCCTCGGTGAAGGATCCTTTTAGCCAAAGAGCGCTATTAAGCTTGCTCACGGTAGCGCCACCACACTCCGCCTGCTTCCCCCCAATCGTCTGCAGCTTTACGTGGAAGGTCTTGAGCCACAAGTCGAAGTGTGGAGGCATTCGAAGGAAGGCCTCACACGTGACAATAAACGACGAGATAAGCAGAACAGAGTTTGGGGCCAGATCATGAAAATCCAGCCCGTAGTAGAACATGAGCCTTCGAACAAAGGGAGTAAGGGCAAAGCCTAACCCTCGGAGGAAGTGGGAGATGAACACGACCCTCTCGCCGGATCTAGGGGTAGGGACAACCTGCCCTTGGCAGGGAGCCGATGGAGGATTTCTGCAGTCAGATATCTCGCCGCCCTAAGCTTCACGATGTCCTCCTCTGTAACAGAAGAAACCACCTACCGACCAGGAAGGCCGGATCCGGACATGACTAGGGCTTGTGGTGGTCGAAACTTGGGTTTTAGAACTCGAGATAGCAAGGGCTGAGGAAGAAGCAAACGTGGAAGAGAAAAAGACGGGTGTGCACCCCTTTATAATGGCCGTGAGTATCTAAACGCCTACTCCTGGGCCTTAAAACTTGCCTGTTTCCAAGGAGTTGTACCACAGAGACGGTTCGGTTACCCACGTCTGTGTTGATGAGAGTCCCTTAATAAGGGGGACACGATCTCGACTTGGATAAGACGTGCCAATAACGCCGTGCCTCGAAACATGGAGCGGCAGACGAAAAACGGTTCGAAATTATGACCGGGCAGACGTGATATCATGTTACAAAAAGTTCTCAGCGGATTGGACTCGTGGAATATTATATTCTCTCTCCGGTTATGTGTGATGTGTATGTTACAGGTCCGGACACGTTTAATATGTCCGAAGACTATCTTGGAGTTCGGAGGGAGGAACCCGCCTTGCAATGCCGAAGACAGATCTACGTGCCGGATACCTTCACTACAAAAAAAATACACTTCCGTGACGATACGTGTTTGTCACAGTAGGTCGCGTTTTTTGTCATGCATGTACATCCATGACAAATTTATGACAGAATCAAGATAGTCATACCTGTGCTGTCGTAGAAGTGTTCCATGACATTACCAAAATTATCATCACAGAAGTGTCCACTTCCATGACGATAAATCGTGCGTCACAGAAGTGCTGTCGTCAAGGGTGACCAACACGTGGCATCCACCGTAACGGAACGCCGTTAAGCTATCGGGTCGGGTTTTGGATCCGATAACCCGTTAACAGTCCCGACCAGTGGGGATTTTCCACGTGTAAAATCATCATTGGCTGAAGGAGACACGTGTCAGGTCCGCGTTCGCACAGGTGTCACTCATCCAATGGGCGAGACACGCCTATGATATGTTGACACGTGGACCGGCCCATCAAGTTTAAATGGGCCGGCCCAATTGAAGGCCCACAAAATTTTGCGGACCATAATGGGCCGGCCCAGCTAAAGGCCCACGAGATTTTGCGGACCATAATGGGCTGGCCCAGCTAAAGGCCCACAAGATTTTGCGGGCCATAATGGGCCGGCCCAGGTAAAGGCCCATAAGATTTTTGTGTGCCATAATGGGTCGGCCCAAGTAAAGGCCCACAAGATTCTTGCGGATCATAATGGGCCGGCCCAGCTAAAGGCCCACGAGATTTCGCCGACATTAATGGGCCGGCCCAGCTGTAGGCCCACAAGATTTTGAGGACCCTAGTAGGCCGGCCCATTAACTGGCTGCCATGTTTTGGGCCAAATGCCGGCCCATATTTGATCCGGTCCATTAATGGCCTGCCACGCTCCGGGCCTAATAGTGGCCCATATGAGATCCGGCCCGTTAAAAGCCTACCACGTTCTGGGCCAAATTACGGCCCAGATCAGGTCCGACCCTTTAAGAGGCTTTGGGCTCAATTATGGCCCATATCAGATTCGGCCCGTCAACTGGACACTATGCTTTTGGGCCCACTTGCTAAAGGCCCACTTAGTAATTCGGCCTGATATTAGTTTTGGCCTGTTAAGGGCCCGTTTAACATTTCGGCCCTATATTAATTTCGGCCTGTTAAAAGCCCGTCATATAGTTGGGCCTAACTACGGCCCGGTTTGCATCCGGCCTGCTCGCAGCCGATATCTGATTGGGCCAAACAAGGACCGAGACAATTTTGGCCTGTTAAAAGCCCGTGATTTGATTCGCACAATCATGGGCCGGGGTTCATTTCGGGCTGCTGCCGGCCCGTGAGCTGTTCGGCACGTTTCAGGCCCAACCTACATCGTGATTGCATGACGGCCCGATTATGTACCGTAATTTTACGGTTTGGCCGGTTTACTGCGAAGACAGGATATATATACAGTAAAATAACTGCAGCATCGTGAATAAGAAAAAACCTAGACTATACAATAAAGAAATTACGGCATATTACATCCACTGGGCATCAAAGTTCGCCACTATGATAATAAAGCACAAGCAGACAGCAGATTACATACACTGGGCATCAAAGATCGCCACCAGTGCAAATAAACACGCCGACAAAATAATATACAAAACCGACAGCACTTCAATAGAGTTCAAGAAAGGTTAGCCCTGCTGGGGAGCTGCAGCGCAAGCAGCTGAGCAAGATGATGAGACTGCGCTTGTTCAACACTTATATCTTCCTCACTCTGAAAGATAAACAAGCAGACAGATGACAGGTTTTGCACATAAAAGTATCAGTGCTGACAATTCATCACATTTCTTACTGACGAATAAAGTGACACAGTTTAAAATTGCATTAACACAATATGGTATTGTTCAGGTCAAGACATGGCAGGAAATGACATTGTGAAGGAGTTGGCAGCTTCACGACACCACTGGATTACAGATCAAGAACTCATAAGTATCAATGGTTAGTGTGCTGTCAATTTATACCATTTCAGATTGGCAAATAAAGAGACGGTTTAAATAATAGTAGAATGATATGACATTGTTCATAGTTAAGACATTGCAGAATATGACATTGTGCTGTAGTGGGTAGGTTCACCACACCACTGGATTACGGATGAAGAACAGAAGCATACATGCAGTGCAAAAGAAGATCACTTGCTCTGTATAGTTTAATTTACATGGTATGAAGAAGGAACTTGGTTGTACAACTGAAAACTTAAATTGAGAAAGGACAAACTTTTGTTTATGAACTACATAATAAACTTTAAACAAGCAATTTGATGCAAACACCAAAAATAAACAGCTGTTGCAGTCATGCCTAACCAAATATATACAACAAAGTTTGAAGGCTTGAGATGGACAAACTTACATTATTGGTGAAGACAGGCTCTATAAAGGCCTTGTCCATGCTGATGGGGGGGGCAATTCAAGAAGTTTACCACAGAATCTTCTTCAAAAGCATTGCCTTTATTCTACATTTTGTTAAGAGTAAATATAGATGTGATAATATACGAAAAAATGGAGAATATTTAAGATAAGATGAAGAGTGATGCTACATAACCAAGTAGCTATAAATGTAAGTGCAGCGATACAGGCAAAAGGTACAGCCAAGAGCAATGCACAGCTAAACTTCTTCAGTACCAACCTTATGGTAAGAGTAAATATAGATCTGATGTGTAGAAAATGGAGGGCAAAGGAAAATAAGCTGCAGAGTGATGGTACATGAACAACTACCTGTCATTATAAGTACACTGATAAAGGACAGCATGTACTTACAAGAACAATGCAGAGCTAAAAAACATTGGCATTGGATATATTCTACACTAATGTAACCATTCATACAGATCAGATAATTTGGAGCGAACAATTGATAAGCAAGCTATCATGCATACTGCTGTCACATAATGAACCAGGTATGTATGCAAGTACAGTGATACAGGACAACAGGTACTAACAAGAGCAAAGCAGCGGGCAGCATATTTGCGATATCCTGTCGTTCTTGTCAAACCGGAATTCTTCTTCGAGCAGATTTCCTGCAAAAAAGATCCGTAAGGCACATGCGGAAAAGTAGAAGTTCAAATTGTCATGTGATTTCATAGACAGTACCTCATCCTGGGAACGAGACCAGTGCATAACAAGGTTTTTCCATTCAATGTCTTCTAAATTTAGCACAGGAGACTTCACCGGAAATTCGTTTATAGACTTGCCATCAAAGTGTGATTTCCTCAGGTAACACCGATACTGCTGCAATGCTTCCTTGAAAAGCACAAGCAAGCTTTGCTCGTCATGACTATCCAGATTGACCCTCGCCTAGTTACAACAATGTAATGTAAATCATTGATGTGTTCAATCAGCAGAAAACAGGAAAATAATAACCATGAATAATAGCACTTACACGTAAGTTGGACAGGAAGATGTGAAAATGGTGTTTGTCTTCACAATAATCTTCCCATGATGGGAATATATGCACGTAGTCCCTAACAACATTGAAAGCATTGTCTTTTAAACTGGGAATAAATGGAATGGGGTTCCAATCTGCAGGAATTGGCCGTCTCTGCAGTTGGGATAGGTCTTCGGCCGGTGGACTTGCTGTACTTTTTGCTGGAGTGGGATTTTTCTGTGGTACAGCTGGTGCTATGGCAAATGAAATCGGTATACCTTTTGCTGGAGTGCAGGTCCTGTGTGGTGGGGCTAGTGGTGTGGCCAGTGAAGTATGGGTACAGTCTGCTGGAGTCGGTCCTACGTTTTGTGTCACTGGTTGTACAGCCAATATAAGTGGGGTGCTGTCTGATTTCTCCGGCACCACCACGTTTTTCAAGGACTTTGCTGGTGCTCCTTCAGGTTCGGCAATCACCCTCTTCCTTTTTGATGTCTGATGCACAAGAACAACATTTGAGTGGAAAAACATGGTATGATGACAGATGGAATATGTATTGATAATGGATGGGCATGGCATCTCGACATATATGATGAGTAAACTAAGCAGATGGCGGTGCAACAAAGTAGAAGAAATGCAAGACAACATATGCAAGATACCCGCAATCAATAAAACATTGCCAAATTAGAACAGGCACCTTGATGGGTGAACAGGACAGGCCATCTGCCTTTGACTCCTCGAGGTTAGAATAGTCATTAGGATCATATTCTGAACAAGAATCAACAGGTGGGGAGCGTATGAGTTTCATTGCATCCAGAATGGCACTCAATGCCTTGGTGCCAATTTTGTAAGTCATTGCAGTGTTTAGCTTCAAGAGTGGACTGCTGCTAGTGCGACACAAAGCAGCTACACAGATCATAGTGTAGATATAACGGGAAAACCTTAAGCATCAGAGTAAAATCAGCAAAGTGGAACTTGCTGGAATATATGTGCTAGTATTGCCGGTACGGCTAGAAAGGCTTCGGATACCAGCTCTCTTCAAGTGAAGGTGCGGTACTGTTAATATCAGTGTAACTCTCAAAGGCGACACAGCTCCCCGCATTTCCTTGCTATTCTTATAGGATTCAAGTGGGCAGGCCACTACAAATCCTATTCCTATGTTTACAAGATCCTACGAATCAAAGAGGCTCAAAGTGTCCATCACAACCGACCGTATAGACCTCTACACTGCAAATGTCCCTGCTCATCTTCAGTACAAGGAACATACTGTACTACTATCATACTCCCTCCGTTCCAAAATATAAGTCTTGGTAGAGATTTCCACTATGGATCACATACAGATGTATCCAGATACATTTTAGAGTGTAGATTCACTCATTTTGCTCCATATGTAGTCCATGGTGGAATCTATACAAAGACTTGTATTTAGGAACGGAGAGAGTACATATTAAAGAAGAACGGAAGAGGAACATGGTAAAGAAGAGCAAGCAGATTTTGGATAATAAAATGTTGGTTGCGCAGTGCCCACACATGATGAACCAGAGCGCATTAAGAATGCAACTCCCAGCTGTCTCTCGACCATTTCAGGCGGTTGGATGAAGATCCTACGTCTCCTAACCCTTCTTCTTCCTCGTCTCTGATTCTTCCCATACAGAACACCGCACGGGCCGCCGGCCGGACCACCGGCCCCCACCGCCTGTGTTCCTCCGCCACCCCACCCCCACCCCCGCCCCAACCCCCACCCGCGTCGAGTTTTCTTCGTTCGGCGAGGCCCCACAACCACCCGAGCCCCTTCGATCGCACCGGCGAACTCCGGCGAGCTCTGAAAAATCGACTGACCCAATTTTGAAATTTAGTCTACTGTGATTTAACTAGTGTGGAATATAAAAGGGGAAAACCATAAGCATTGGGAGTATAGTGTTGAGCGTGCCATGGCGGATCTGAAGGTGCAAACCGGACAAAGGCAACTTCGCAACCAAGACAAGAAATCAGAGTAAAGCAGTGGCGATCTATTTTCTTGCTGCGATAAATAAGTTGAGCAGATACGAAAGAGTACCGCCTCTGGTGCGGCGCCGTGTACGCATCTGCTGAGAATTTGACGGTGCTGCGGTAGCGATGGCTGTCGGCGGCGTGGAAGCAGATCTAGGAGGGTAGACGGTGGCGGCGGGGCGCGGTGGACGAGACGGTCGTAGGAGCGGCGCCGGCAAGGTGGACGACGGCGGGGATGAAGCGAGAGGACGGGATGCAAGGATCCCGGTCCGAAGCCGTGGATGAGAGAGGTCGATCTCTTGTAATGGACGGCGGCGTCGGGGTATCAGCTCCGGCATGGTGGAGGAGGACGGCGGTGGATGGGGTGGCGGACGGCGGCGGACGGAGGAGGGTGGGGTGGAGAGGGTGTTTTGGCGCCCACGGAGTACGAATGGGGAAAAGGGAGGTAGAGAGGAAGGGGGGAACCATGTATTCAGGGCGCGCTTGTCTCAAATGCGAGGAAATTTACAAACTTAGCCCCCGTTTCAAATTTCTACTACATCACAGCAACATTAGTCGGTTGGGGATAGGACGGTAATCTCGCATACACCGAATATTTGCCGACGAGAGTTTGTTTTTGGCGCCCACCGTGTATGAATATGAATCGGGGAGGGAGTCGATTTCGGCCGAGGACACACTGTGTTTTGGCGCCCACCGTGTATGAATCCGGGTGAGAGGCGGTTACGTCACGTTTGGGTGAAATTACAAACCTACCCCTATCGAAACCTATAGAAATCCAGCAGATAGGCTTTGCGTGGCAGGGATAGGCAGTAGTGATTTCCATCTCGCAGATTTTGGTTTCGGGCGGTTACTGCGACTTTCCCCGCTTCGTTCAAATTTTGCAGAGTGCACGTTTACCGTGCCAACTCAATTCGAATCCCGTTTGTATTCTATTTTTTTCGGGCGGGATCCATTTTCAATTGGAATTACATTCTATATACATCATTTTTTATATATACTTTCAAAAGCACAACAAAGAATTCTGCTCCTTTATATGTATAATATGATTTACAAATACAACGATCTCGAAATCTTAAGGTTGAATTCGAAAAATTTAACCAAATTATGTTCTACTAAAATGTATGGATCAGTAATATCTACATATTAAATAACATAGATGTGCGTGAATTCATATGAGTATGCATGTTTGATAGATCAATTTTGGTTCGAGTATGGATTACATGTATCATCATCTCGAATTCAAATATTTGAATCCCTTTTTTGTTCACTCCTTTCACGCCCATCTCTCTCGCATGCATGCTCCTTCAGGTAGCTATCACTCTCTTTTCTCCAGCTCACCCGCACGCTCACTTCATGTTTCTCCTATCCTCGCAAACATGGTCTCTCGACGTCTCCCTTGAGAAGTGTCACACTCTCCCTATCATTATACATTACACGGTTTTCATTATCTCTCACGTCTCTACTGTTCTCTGGTATCACTCGGTACCTAAGCTTTCTTTTTCACCGCCACACACACAGTCTCCACTCGTCTTTCACTTTGTCTTTCTCTCTATGGGATTCTCTCACACACCCTATATGTCTCTACATATGACTCATACCACTAAAATTACTCTCTCTCTCTCTCCTGTAGACACAACATTTGTTGCGGTCTCCTTTTCGTCTCCATCCCAGACTGACATTATTCATTTGTTTACCGATCAGACAACCCCGACTACCGTCTCCTCTCTCTCTCTCACAGACACACACACAACTCCTGCTTCCACTCCCCTTCCCGACTACCGTCTCTCTCTCACACACACAAAACTCTCGCTTTCGCACCCCGACTCGTATTTCTCTCACAAACATTTATCGACTAGCTAGCCTCTAGATAGGTTTATACACCCGCACACTCGTGCTTCCACCATCGCATACATGTCTCTCTCCCGCTCCTTGTATCTATGTAGATTTTTCTTCCCTTCTTGAGACACGCCCTCTCGATCGTGCACACACACACTATCGCCTCATTTTAAGCTGATACCTATCGCACACACACTCCTTGTGTCTTTGTCACACATGCACTCCGTCCTCCTCCACTCTCCCTCTCTCTCACACACACATGGGCTTTTTGCAACAACTAGCAAGATGCCCATGCGTTGCACGGAACATCAAGATGCATTTGTATGAGTAGTTTATCTTGTGGGGGAAAAGGATGAACGAGGGAAGGCCTTATTTGCAAATGTGGAGAGGGGTGTGGGTATCTTTTTGCAAAATTGCCATAGTTTCCTTCCTATCCGTCAGATATAGATCGGACGGCCTATATTGCAGGATGGCAGGCACACGATCATCACCGACAATGCTTTTTATAAGAGTAGGGATAAAAAATAGAGTTGGTGATGATGGTGGGCCTGCCATCCTGCAATGTAGGTCGTCCGATTTATATCTGACGGATAGGAAGGAAAATATGGCAATTTACCCGCACTCTTCACCACATTTGCAGATAAGGCCTTCCCTCGTTCATCCTTTTCTCCCACAAGATCTTGATGTTCCGTGCAACGCACGGGCATCTTGCTAGTAAGAGTAGAAATTAGACATATACCACTTCTCGAATCTTGAAACCAACAACATTCCTCCCTTATCTCATCAAAACCGCCAAAGGAATATATTTTGAGTGAAACATAACATATTTTTAGTGATATACGTATTTCAAAACTAGACTTTTTTTCTATCAAATCGGTGAATATGTATTAATCTACTTTGATCGTGTGGCAACGCATTGGCACATTGCTAGTAGTTATTATAATTTTTTGGACACCAGACAAACGGTGGAGTACATATACGAAGAGAAGAGGCGCACGCACGCAGTCGGCCTCTCGCTGTCTCGCACACATGAGTGTTACGTAAAGGCGACGTTAACAAATAAACCCTAAAACCCTAGGTGCACGATTGCTGCATTCGCGGGTACCGGGTACGTGGTGGAGCACCTTTGTAGGAATAGTCAGCTCGCGTGATAATTTGATCCGTAGGAGTTGATGGTCGGGACCACAGGTGAACGACTTGGAGCGCGGTGGCTCGCCAGTTGCCACAGATCGAGTAGCCACGTTTAAAATATCGTTTTTTAGCGGGGTTAAGAGTTCCGATTTTCAATGGCGCGTTATAAGTAGTAAGTAGTTTTTAGAACGATTGGTATGGAGCGAAAATGGAATTCATAGTACTACGTACCTCCTTGGCGTATGGTTGTATGGTTTTTTTTGCGATGGAGGTTGTATGGGTTTATGTTGCGAGATGTTGAACCTGGTAGTTCTAGGGCAAATACTATGGTTTAGATTTAGATGCTGGTTTTCAGTAATGAAAATCGGAAGGGGAAACCCTTCTTTGATTAAAAAAACTACTACCTCCATTCTGGTTTACTAGTCCCCATCGTACTTTGGGTCAAAGTTTGTCCACGAATTTTACTTGTAAAATGTGAATGGAAAACGAGATTTTGTTATACCCAAACAAAAAAGGACTGGAGGGAGTGATTGCTCTGACACGGACGCGACCTCTCATAGCGCAGGCATTGAACCGGCGCGCCGGCCAAGAGGGCCGCACTCGCTGCAGGCCCGGCTGAGCACGCCTCCTCGCCGCGTGCAACCAGCTTAAGACTGCCCCGCCTGCCTTCATTGAATCCGCGCGTGTGCCGGCAACACGTCCTTCCGCGAGCCGGCAGGCATTTTAGAACACAAAAAATGACTAAAATATAATTAATTTACGCATGGTCTTGACTTGTTGTGCTCGCACTGGTAGCAGGAACTAGTAGAGGATTTTCTTTATTTATAACTCTCCTCACATTTTTTTGGCTTTGAAGTGAATCATGGTTGTGGACATTATGTATGAATGTGCAGATATCTGTGAACATGAGTTTGATGTGGAAGTTGAACTTGGAATGTCGGGCTTGCGCGTGAACTATACCATGTCCAATGCTTCGTCTGTTATTGTTTGGAAAGTAATTGCTGTTATTACATGACCCGAAAAAAACATTTTGTGCCACATCAGTAGATGCACGGACATCACAACAGGCATGCTGACTGGATAAACATTTGAACCTAGCTATTATGAAGGAAATTTTGTATTGACAACAGTTTTAGATAGCAGGAGACGCCTAGCCTGCTCTGCCTCTGCTAGCTTATTTCTGGCTTCTTCCATCTCTTCTTTGGCTTGGGTGAAGAGAGCATCTGATTGCTCTTTTCGCTTCTTCAGGAACTCAGCTACATTCTCAAGGGCTGCTGCACGCTTTCTTTCAGCCTTTACTAATGCCACGAGGACACGAACAGCTGACGACTCCACCTGGCTTGTGTGTAATCCAGCATCATCTGGGAATTTGCACCTTGTGTCTAATCCAGCATCATTAGGGAACTGGCACCTTGTGTGTAATCCAGCCTCATTTTGGAAACATGATCTCGAGGTTGACCATACTTCCCTCCTCGCAGGAACTGCATCCTGACATGAAGTTACTTCTTTTTTAGATCAATACTCAGAGCAACCTAGATCCATTTAGTAGAAGCCAGATAAACAGAACTCGGAGAAGTGAATTCAAAAGGAAAAAAAATAAAAACAGACTACAAGGTGAGAACACCCACTTCCTACATCAAGCTAAAAACGAAAGCATTAGGACGATTAAGACTCTTCTTATTACACATCGAAGAACACCACGCTTAAGAGAAACAGAAACTACAACATATACACATCGAAGAACACGAGGCTACACGAAAGTAATTGAAAGGGTGTTACTTACCAAAGCTCGTTTTACAGGTTCGGTGCAGCTCCTCTTTAACTTGCCACGCTCCTTGAAGATGTCCCGAATATCCCGTGTTTGGTCTTCATTGCTCCTCTGCATGTTCGCACTCGTGGTTTTAAAATCTCAACATGGCAAGAAAAATATACTACTAGTAATACTCGCGCATCTTGTGGGCAACATTAAAGCACTCGTCTGCCATGTTAGAGCATCTCCAACAGAATCGCAACGCGCGGCGCTTTAAAAAAGCGTTTACAGTGCTGAGATCGAGAAGTAGATACTAGAGAGTAGAGGATAGTTCTCAGCATAGATAGATAAAAAAAGATAATTCAACTACTCCTCGTCGTCCGACTCCTCCTCGGTGATGTCCTCCTCCGACGTCTGACTGTAGGCGTGAAGATACCGATCGTCGTCGGATTCCCAGGGCGACGCTGCTCCTAGCCTCATGTTGAATTGAGCGTCCGCTTTTCGCCTACGCTTGTCCTCGCGATAGGCGGCTCGCTCCGCCCTCCTCTTATCCCTCTCCGCCCTCCTTTGCGCGTAGAACTCGCGCTCTTTGATGATGTCCTGCGGGAAGTGTTGGCGCCACAGCACCATGGCTTCCTCGTCCATCTCGGCGATGCCGAGACGGTGCTCCCGCCTCCGGTTGTCGCGACGATCCTCGTCGGTGCTAAGCCGCGGCAGAGGCGCGAGCTCCTGCGCCCGCTCCCGCGTCGGCACGTTGGGGAAGTTCAATGTTCTATGAGGCCACCGGAGGCGCCACACCGCCGCGTCGTACGCGCGGGCGGCCTCGTTGGCGGTGTCGAAATTGCCGAGGCCGAGGCGCATCCCGCAGAACCGGATCTCGGCGGAGAAGCCGCCGGAGGGGCGCGCGCGGACGCCGTGGTATCCCCAAGTTTCCCGGCGACGCGGCGGCATGGTGGCGCGGCGGCGGCGAGGCGAAAAAGAGCGGGGAGAGAGCGGTGGCGAGGCACAGAGCGGGGAGAGAGCGGTGGCAAGGCACAGAGCGGTGGGAGGGCGTTGGATTTTATAAAGCGCGCCGGACGCCGCGCGCCAAAACTAGCGCACGCCCGGCCGCTTTTTCCCGCGCGCGCGCGATCCTTTCTCGACGTCTCTGCTATCTCTACTCTCTTCTCTACTGTTATATTTATTTAATATTTAATATTTATCTCTACTTCCTTTACTGTCTACTTTTTTTCTCTATACTTTTTTTCTTGCAATATAGGCCGTCCGATTTATATCTGACAGATAGGAAGGAAACAAATGGGAATTTTGCAAAAAGATACCCATACCCCTCTCCAGATTTGCAAATAAGGCCTTCCCTCGTTCATCCTTTTCTCCCACAAGATAAACTACTCATACAAATGCATCTTGATGCGTGCAACGCATGGGCATCTTGCTAGTTCTAAAAACCTTTCCATCATTTGCCACACTACTGGTTGCAGATGAAAAACCTACCCAAGCACAGCGCGATACAGGAGCGACGCACAATTACAAGCTGATATTCTGTTGGACAATGGAGGCTATAACCAATTACTTTTACGGGAACAATAGCACCCAGGAAATTTGAAGGGTAGGTATGAACAAAATTGGAACTGCACATGTACTGCTAAGTGATTCAATACACACATTACCAATCGAGGAGGAGAACGATGGTCGCGGCGGCCTCTGTGAGTCATGGTCGGCAACGGGAGTCAGTTCATTGTCCACGACGGTGGTACTTCTGCGCTTGGCGTCGGCTTCCGGGAAGCAGATCCGAGACCGTGGAAGACGATGCCGGGGAAGAGGCTCCGTGTACGACGACGACGGTGGACCGGCTCCAGTGCGGCGTACGAGGTCGTCGATGAGGCAGATGCGCTGCGGTGGACGAGTGCGCCGATGTAAAGGGGAGGAGCACGAAGGCTGCGGTGCCGTGGAGAAGTCTATTTTGCGGTGGGGATAGAAAATGGGGAGTATTCAGGTGTACTACTCTGGGTGCCGGGGTGGGGTTGGCTGGGTAGGGTGAACCTGAAGTTACGAAAACAGCCCCCTACCAAGCGTCATCCGTAGGCCTGTTCCGAAGGCTATGATGGTAACTTCCCACTGCTCGAATCAGGGTCGCGGGAGATTTTCCCGCCGACCTCAAAATTTTGTGACACTGGACTCCCCGTGTGGCGTGTTGAGTGATTCGGCTAAGCAACTAGCGAGTAGTAGTAGTAAACTCTGCATATTAGGTTTGACCGAAGTCAAACTTCCTAAAGTTTGACCAAGTTTATAGAAAAATATAAACATTTACCATAACAAATATGTATGATGTGAAAGTACATTCAATAATGAATCTAATGGTATTTATTTGTTATTGTATATGTTAATATTTTTTGTTATAAGCTTTCTGAGAGTTTACAAAACTTGACTTTGACCAATGCTAATACGCGGACTTAAATAAAAACGGAGGGAGTACACATTTGTTTTCTTAGTTTGTAGTGAACTAATCATTTGTTGAAATTGTGAAATAAATATATTAGGCTATTGACTTCGAATGTAATGGTCTATACAATTCAATAGTTACAATCATTGTCGAATCCCAAGATGTATACAAGGTCTATAGTACTTCACAACATGCTCAAACTCACATACACACACACACAAAGTAAACTAGAAGACCGTTCTCTCATGTATACACAACGTATCGGCATCTGTCTATGTCTCACTCATGCATGATCATTTGCACATTCACACCTCTCTATGTCTGTATCACACGCACACCGTCTCCACATTGCCCTTCCGCCACAACACACATATGGACACATACACACGTTCTCTCTCAGTCACACACACAAAATCAGTATTAAAAAAACTAGGGCGCACCTAAAACGTCCAAATCCAAATAAACACGAACTGGAGCTAAATTCAAATATATGGAAATATTGCAGCGTCAAGAACTTTCACAGGAAAAAAAGTTGAGTAATATTCGAGGATTGTTTTCACACACACAAAAAGGTTCGGTGGATGTCCTTCGAGCGCGACACGGTGACGCACCGTTCGATCGACCGCGCGGCCGCGGTTCACGCGCTTGCACAGGATTCCGTATCGTGGCTGTGGTACTAACTAATAAAAGCGCTGCCTAAGTCTAATGTTTACGTGTACTAGTACGGTTTTCTTTTAAGTTTGACCAACCTTATATATAAAACTAAAGTAAGCTCCCACACGCGCACTCATCAATATGCCGCCGCCGCCGTTGCGCATGCCGGCGCCCGCCTGCTCCGGCCAACAATTTCTCGCCCATCACCGCCGTGTCGCCGCCATCCCTGTGCCATGAAGCCGAAGGCTCGCCCGCTCACGTCGTCTGCAGTCCCTCCTCGCGATGCCGCCGCGCTGCCAAGCACGCGAGCAGCTGGTGGAGCCGCGTCTATGCACGCAGCGTACGAAGAGGAGGACGAGCGCGTGCTCCAGCACGCCGGCGAGGAGGAACTAGCGTGTCATTGTCGTCTCCGCCCGCGCGGAGGAGGCGCGCATGGTGGCTGTCGCGGCGGAAGCCGGTCGCGCGCGCGTCGAGCCCGCAAACCGGGTGCGGACGCGGAATCTACCTTCGAGACCTTGAATGCCACGTGGATCCTGCAATCTGAAGGAGCAATTTGGGTCAGTCGACTCATGTGAGCCGTTTGATGCAACATGGATGGCTAGAAGGGCTTCTTCCACCTCTTCTGCCGTCTTCTTCCTTCGCTCCGTCGAACTTCTTTCACAAATCGACTGACCCAAATTATACTACTAGTACGAACGTATTAAGTACAGTAGGAACACGAAGATACGAGCAGTAGTACCAACTGCAAGAAGAACAGTAGTAAGACATAGTACTAGTACTACTGTACGTACTAAAGAGTTCAAATAACGAGAAAGAACATAAACATAGTTCTGCTGGGGCCTCAGCACAACACACCCTTGAAAATAAACTAAGCAACTAGTCCGCTTGACACTGCAGTAGAACCAGCATGAGCGACGGCACTGCCACCTACTCGGAGTCCGAGTCCACGTCCTCGACTTCGTCCTCGTCCCTCTTCCTCTTCCTCTTCGCCGACGCTTCTTTGCTTGAACCGGACACTGGGCTCTGCTTCTTCATCCAACCCTTGTAGATATTTAAACAAAGGTAGGCATCCATTGCTGCGTACAGGATGTGATCTTCATCTAATGTCTTCGACTCCCATGCATGATGAAACTCGTGATGAGGTTTCTTCAGTTTAGCGTACGAAGGATCAATCATGGCTGCTGCCAGGGTCAGCATTGAAGGTTGAGAGGAGGACACCAGGCTTGCCTTCTGGAGATCGAAGGGCTGGCCTACAACGAGACCTATCCGACGCAGGACATCCCTGTCGTTCTTAAAGCCTACAGTAACGAATTTCACTCTTTTGTCCTTGAGGAAGTTCTTAAAATCCTGGCACTCAACGTCGGCATGGCATATGTGGTAGACCAAGCAAACGTTATGTACGCAAACCTGGATCACGGCGGGCTTCTTCCTCTCTTCGTCCTTTAGATCCTTCTCTCGTCCCAGGACTGTGGTGTACTCAACATCTAGCCCAGCGACCCACTCATCCGTTGAACTGTTGAACATGCGTAGGAAGCGAGCAAGCCATGCTTTCACCGTCTCGGATCCACGTGTGTAGATGACGATGAACTGATCGCCGGTGATGGCTCTAACCTGGTACTCAGCGGCGACCATGGAGATTTGGGAGGCCATGGATTTTGGAGGAGGGTTAGGAGAAGTTGAACTGTTGTACCCCGCAAAAAAAACTGGGAGCGAACTAATGTGAAAGGACGGGACGACTGGGAGCGAACTGTTGTAAGGTAGAAGACGGGGACGAGTAGGGCGTGCGAACGGCGTGGGGTTGCTGGCTTGCCCGGTGGATAAACGGCTGCAAGCCCCCAAAGAGTTCTCGAGAACTATGCGGGACCCACTAGATGTCATGTCTACTAGACCCATATCGTAGGCCTGACGGTATAGCTTCTGCCTGTTCGCACGCCATGCCGGCGCGTGGATGTAACTTCACTTAATTCCGTCAAACGTCGCGCCTCCCACGACCTTCGCCTCCCTCGCGCGGTCGCGCCCTTTGAGACTTCGACCGGCTATAAATGAGCAATTTTTTTGCCTTTTTTTAGACAAGCAATTTTTTTGCCTACTCCGCATGCATGATACTCCCTCTGGTCCTTTTTACTCCCGTCAACCGTTTGCAAAGTGTTTGACCAAATTTATACTTTTTTTGAACACCACCTTATATTAATTAACCAGCCACACCAGTACACTCATTCGATACAATATTCACCACACAGGGCGGTACGTTATTTACAAGAATACCATCTAATCTATTGTCAAAGCTATACTTAGCGATTAAGTGTGCCACCTTATTGGCCGAACGGCTAATCTTTGACAATTGAAGATTGTTGATCAACTTCGAGATGCTCAACGCTTTCATCTTCAGGTCACGCATAGCAGACCTGTCATAGTCCCCCGATGCAAGAGACGCTACCACAAAAGCGCAATCAGTCTCTAAAATTACAGGATTATGAAGAGAAATACCTATGTAGAGACCGGCAATGCAAGCCCTAAGCTCCGCTTCCTCCACGCTTTGACAGGCATCAATGAAATCCCACGACCAAATTTATACTAAAAATATCAATATCTACAATACTGATTATAATGAGTATAAGAGAGAGATGATTATAGTAACATAGGTAGATACCGTAACATAATAAATGTGATGCTACTATGTGTCATGCATGGCAATAAATGAGACCACCTATGATACTAATCTATGATACTATGCACTATAGAGGTAGTAACATAGACTAGTAACATATGCATGTTACTAGTCTAAGTTACTCCCCACTATGACCAGCCTTAGAGTACCACTACCTCCCTTCTAGTTTAAAGGGCTCGATTCAAAAATTTCACCTACTCTTAGCAAGATAGTAGAGGCGGTGGAATAGTTTTTGAAGTCTGCAAAAGTACTCAACTAGTGCTGTCGTTCTTCACAAAAAATGTGTTTACCAATGCATGCATGAACACTAGTTACTCTAACCCCCTCTCTTGTTTAATTCTTTGCCACATCAGCATGTTTGCTATTCCCGTGTGCATGATACCAGCTAAGACACCACCATTATGGCCAGCCTTAATCATCGCATGCAATAATTTAGTGCACCTTGAAATATGAACATGTGTGGGGCGTGTATGTTTTTAATGACTTGAGACTATACCTAGCCCGACATGCAAGATGACTTATTATGCACCATTCCCCATACCTGCAGGAAGCCCGTTCGTCTCAAAATCTTTTCCTCTCCATGTGTGGAAACAATATGCCTGCCAAACTCTCCTTCTCCCTCCGGCGGTCCCACCACTCCACCCCATGTGAAAAAATCTGCATGCATGACTCTCCTCCCCCACGCTTGTCCAATCCGTTGTGACCAGCAATATTCCACCCCTTCGCTCCCTCGTAATTTACTCCAACAAATATGCCCACGTAGCTATTACTTAACTGCAGGTGCATTGGGTCACTGACATATGGGCCCAATAGGGGTCTGGCCCACATGTTAGTGACACAACTGGACCTGCAGTTAAGTCAGTGCATCTCAGTCCATATCTTACATAGGTGTGCCATTGCTCGCTATAAATACCGCGCCTCCCACGACATCGCTATCTCCTCCCCCTCACGTTCACGTTCACCGCTATCTCCTCCCCCTCCCTCTCACGTCGACCACCATGGCATCGCCCCTCCCAAGCCCTAGGAGCCCCTCGCTGCACCGTGCGGACGGTCACTCGTCGCCATTTCGTTCCTCGCTGCCACTAGTCGAGGAGGACGCGTTGGTGTTCCGTTCCTCGCCGCTACGCGATGCGTCGCCGTTCCGTTCCTCGCCGCCACTAGTCGAGGAGGACGCGTCGGCGTTCCGCTCCTCGCCGCGACGCGTCGAGGTGGACACGTCGGCGTTCCCAATCTCGCTAGCACGCGCGCTGGAGGACGCGTCGGCTCCCCGCTACGAGGAGAACGCCGCGCTGCCCGCCGAGCCCCCCAGCCTTGAGGAGCTTTGGAAAGAAATGGATGTCGCCTTGTGGGAGGCTTTGCCTCCAGCAAAGCGCGCCAAAATAGAGCCGGAGAAGAAGGCCGAGGAAGAGAAGCGCACCGCGGAACAAGCTGCCTGGGAGGCCTATGTCGTGTCCGAGAGAGTCAGGCAATTGGCTCTTTGGCAGAAGGCTCGTGCGAGGGCCGTGAGGGTGGCGGAGGACGCCCGTGCCGACGCCCTGAGTGCAGTCGGGCCCAAGCGCCTCATCTACGCTTGGCGGTACGTGGACCAGGTGCACGCTTCCAGCGAGGAGGAGTACCCGTTGGCGCCAGATCACCACACCGGTGAGATCGCGCTCGCCCGCCGGCAAGCCGCCAATCAGCACCTCGCGAGTTGCGAGGCTGAGGAAGAGGCGTTGTGTCGGCGCGCTGGGAAACGGCCGTGCACCAGGGCACTCGTGGCGCGCCGCAAGCGCTCCTGCGAGCGCCGTGGCTTTTAGGAGGAGTATAATTTTTGTTACGTAAGGCGATCTCATTAGTTTTGGGACGCAAATGATAAATCCCGAACGTTCAGGAATTTTTATCGTCCTTAATTAAGTATGTAAAAGGGAAAGTTTCGCAACCTTGTGTATTCGTACGCATTTTGCAAGTACGTGCATATAGCACAAACTTTACTATATACTATCGCACTACACGTCTCTCTCGATATATGCTTGCAGACTATGCTACTCCCTCCGTCCAGGTCCATAAGTCATCTTTGGTTGTGCCCCGTGACCAAGAAGGAGGGAAGACTTATACACCTAGACGGAGGGAGTACTACTATTACTTATGTACGTGCAAATGCACGTTTTAACATTACGATGCGGTTTTTGTAAAAGTAGAAAAACAGCACTAGTCAAGCTTGTGAAACGATTCAATGCAAAACAAATGCAGAAATGCTCGTTTGATTGTTTACTTTTAGCTTCCTTCTCTGTGGTTATTTCTCTGTCGTACTTTGTACAGAGTATCTCACTGGTTGGAAAGGCATGCAAATTCCCAAACCGCTTCCTACACCCTGTATCGAATTTTTTGCCTAACAAGTTGTGCCGTGCAATTGAAATTCCAACTTGAGTACTACTACTAGTAGGAGTACCAGGGGCCAGTTCTTTTAGGCTACTAGATTAGTAATCCCATAAGAGCAAGTACAATAGAGCTGAGTCAGCGGGCTATAAGAAATAAACTAGTATATTTCTGCTTAGTTGGAGGAAAGAGAAGAGGAGAGAGAAGGTAAGCGGGCTCTTCGTGAAGAGCCAGCTCTAGCACGTGCTCCTAGGCACTTTGTGAGAATGAGAAGTGGGCCACATAATAAAAAAGTAGTACACTCTTTTGATCTATTAGGGCATGTACAATGGTATACAGTCAGCTGTGTGTAACATATGACACATAGGAACATAAACTACGTGGAAGAAAGAGAATAAGAAAAACCAGGGAGTCCGTCTGCAGAAATAACGACGGTCTGTTGCCGTGTAAATCGCTACTTACCGACAATCTTTTTCCCGTTGTATGGAGCGCGTCACATGTCGTGGGATCGTGGGCCTCGTGGCCGGTAGCAAACTAGCAGAATATAAGTCGTGGGCCTCGTGACTGGTTAACAAACTAACAAAACCAATGGGATTTAAGTTGGATAACGTAATTTTGTAGTCGCTGGGTGTTTCTTTCTTGTTTCAGCCGCTAGTGTTATAGATAGACAAAAGACACCCTGTTGTAGAAGATGTCTGTAGTTTTGTCTATAAGTGACGTGGAGTAGTATTATAGACAGCGGTTGTCTGAACTGTTGTACATGCCCTTATTGTACATGTTGGCTATAAGATGGGCTGTAGATGACATGGCACTGGCTTATAGCCAGCAGCTGGCTATACTATTAACCATGCTCTAACTACTACCTCCGTCCTGGTTTATTGGTCCCCATTGTAATCTGTGTCAAATTTTGATCATAAATTTAACTAATGAAATGTTATTGCATGTCACATGCACTACTCCATTCGTCTAGGTGAGTAAGTCATCTTCGGCTGTGCACCGTGACCAAGGAGGAGGAGAAAACGAGAAACGTTAATGTTTATTTGCCAATTAATAGTATTGCATGCAATGAACTAACCACTGCATGTCGTGTTTGATATCTCAAGTCATTAAAAGCATGCACACTCTTTATCTCTTATTGGTTGATATGTCAAGAAACAAGAAACAAGGTAGAAGTTAATGCACCGCGCCTAAGTGTTTTGGGATTATTTGGTTTTTGTAAGATGACTTACACACCTAGACGGAGGGATTACAATGGTGAGGAATAAACTAGTTAAATCTTTGGTCAAAATTTAGCACAAATTACAATGCTGAGGAATAAACCAGGACTGAGTAGTAGTTTAGAAGCCCAAATAAATGAGTGAGGCGCCTTATTGTTACTCTCCACTGTGACTAGTCTTGTGGGAAAAGCTGGGGAAGCCGCCAAAAGAACTGGCCCTAGGAGTAGTAGCTAGGGATCGAGTGTGCGAGATGAACCGGAGAAAGTAAATGCAGAGAGATGAAAGGAAAAAAAGACGGAGGGATGTGATGGTTGCTTGTCCGTTTATTTTACCAGGCCACTTATTACTGGGAGTGGTTGGGTTTTGTGATATGACGGCTTTACTGCCACGCCACGAGCGGGGTGAGAGGTGAGACTCCCGTGCAGCGCCGCCCTCTACACTTGTACTACATCGGTCGTGGTTTATTAGTCCCCCATTGAATTTGACTGAAGATTTAACTGACAAAATGTTAGTGCATGTCAACAAAAACTATATCGTTGGATTCGCATTTGAACATAGTTTTGAATGATATAATTTTAGGTGACATGCATCAGCATTTATCGTACTATATATAATGTTAGTTCAATTTTTGGTCGTACTAATCTATAGTAGTAAGGTGCACGTGTGTTGCACCGAAGAGTGAAATGCATTGATCGGGGAGTTGTTTACTTTGACAAAGGATGTGGGGGTCATATCATGTGTAACGGGTATCGATAGGTTTCTTCGGATATTATTTCATCTCTAGAGCTCACAAACATCTGGGTGAAATAGATAAAAAGGTATCTTTTGCAAACAAAAGCGTTCAACTGTTCAACCTGCATCCAAAACTTGTGAAGAAATAACACTTATTGTGCTTTGCAAGAAATGATCTTTAAGAATTAGTTTTTGAGTATCGATTGTTATACATGTTGGCTATAGATGACATGGCACTTTCTTATAGTCAACAGTTGGCTATACTATAAAGTAATATTAACCATGCCCTTATACACCTAGACGGAGGGATTAAATCAGGATGAATTGCAAGCGGGCAGAGGAGATGTAAGAAATGGTTCATCGTAAGTCTTTCACCAGTACTGTAGTAAAAATTCATACATGGAAGATTCTAGACTAAACCATAAACGGATACACTTTTATTCATGCACGATACTCCAATAGAGCAAGATCTTGCATGGAAGTCTCCACATGCTTAGACAGCGGATTACATTGAGCGAAGACTAATGATCAACATTTAACTTGATAATGTGTACTTCCAGGTGAACCTCCTTGGAGTCCCCGTGCACCGCATCGGCGGGTAAAGGAGGCCATGGGTTTTCCAAGTCCACATTGGCGGGATAGTCCCAGCTCCCCAGAGTCCAAGTCCGTTCTATGAGGCCGGTGTCGCCGCCCACGCGACCCGGAGGGGTAGTAACATTGACCACGCACCCGTACATCGGCCTCGTGTCAGTGTCAGCGTCAGCGGCGTCGCCCCTGACACACATTACAGAGACAGGGCGGCGGCCTGCGCGGGCCTCGCCGGTGCCCACGATCAAGGGGAAGACGCTGCCGTCCTCCTCCAAGACTAGCAGGCGGCGGTGATCGTCCAGCGACTCCGGCATGGTGAACGGGTAGCACGTCTCGTACTTGATGTTCTCCGCCAAGGGCCAGCAGTGACCGCTGCACGCATCCGTGAGGTGATGCACCATGTCTGCCGGCGAGCCACAAAACGGCATCGAGCACTGATAGCAGTGGACGAAGGGCTCCTTGGAGGCATCGACCAGGCCGTCCATGAAACGGGAGTGGCTGTAGGGGACGTTGCGTCAGTTGAATATATGAGCAAGTTACTACGAGATTTAATCCGAATAAGCACAAAATAAATCATGGTGGCTATAACAGAGATGAAACTAATCATGTGGACTAGCATAGTAGTAGGATACAGAGTAGAAACATGAATTCTACCACGATTTCGAACAGGAAGGACAGAAACACATACGGTGCAACGGGAGCAGCACCGTTGGCGTTGAGGTTGTCGCCCATGTCCAAACACCATGTAGACACGGTCTTTGAGCACGGTTCGTAGTAGTTCCACGCTCGGGCATTGAAGTTTGTAACTATTTTAGATTAGAATATACTACTCCTCCGGTGCTAGTAGTAGAGCAGAGTCCTACTCTACTACTCTACTCAAGCAAGTTAGGGCATAGCACTGTAGGGAGTACCAGTACTGTGATCACTCAAGCAAGTTGTCTGGCATCGACATGACCCTACGCTGCTGGTATGTGTCTCGTAAGTCAAGCGGGGTGCTGTAGTCATCATCACCTGTCCACTTCCCGCAGCACATATTCGCTTCTCCATCTTTGCCGCACATAATCTCGTCCAATCTTCCATCCCCGCTAACAATGGCAGAACCGAGCAGCGTCCGCCGAAAGAGTGGCTGGAATTCGCTCCCCACAGAGGTAATCAAGCTCATTGTTTCGCGTGTGGACAATCTCAGTACCATGCCGCTTGCCGCGTGCTCGTCGGGGCTGTACCGTTTACTCAAAGCCCTTAGGCCGGAGCTTTTTAAGCCAGCTCCTTGCTTGCTGATGCCGCCTGATCTTCAGAAACGGCATGTCACGCAGCATAACGATTGTAGGGTGGCGAGCATCAACCCCCTTGACTGCGATCCGATCCCTGTCAGCCTCAACTACATTAACGGTATGTACTGGGTCGGCATGAACACGTCTTGGATGGTGCTCGTCGACGGTCGCGGCAGCTGGATGCTCGTGGAGGTCTACACCCGGCGATTGATCCCCCTTCCTTCGATTAACACTGCACTGCTTTAGCACCGCGGCCCAGAATACTCGGAATCTTACAGTAGCCAACATGATACCAAGTTTGATTTGCTCAAGGTTGTAATCTGCCAAGTGCCCACTAGATCTGCGAATTATAAAGACTTCAGGCTAATTGCGTTCTTCAACCGCGGTCTCGCCTATCTGACAGGTCACTGCGGTAAGTGGATAAATCTGCACGTCCATCGCAGGATCATACATCCTCCATGGTTCTCTGATGCCATTGAACACAAGGGCTTCATTTACGCTATCGACTCCTTCTATGGCTGGACGTATTGCTGGCCTACTCCAGTCATCGCTACAAACGGCTGTTACAGCAGTATGTTACTTTCCTATGATATCATGATGGCTTGCTTATATTACTGTCAACATTTGCTGAAAAATATTCATGCTCATAACATGCTGTTCTTAAGATTGACTAAATTAAGAGCCCTTTTTTATTTGACTTCAACTTGATATGATGTTGTAGGCCGCCTGGTGTCCCCATCCTTCCTAATCCCATAACCTTTCAAAGAAAAGCGGCATGGCAGTTGCAGGTGGTTCCTGGCTCGATCAGACGACGGCAAAAGATTGATGATCGTTCGCACGTACTGGACATGTTGTTTCGCGGAATACAATCACAGTCACTGCATGGTCTTTGAGCAGGATCTCAACTTCTCTGGGCCTTCAGTAATTTTTGACTGGAGGCTGGTAAGTAGCCTTGGTACACACTCTCTGTTTGTCGGACTGAATTATCCGATTAACCAGGAGATAACCGACGGCAAGGATCATGATGGCAGCGCGGTTTCGTTCATCAGGCAAAACTGTGTGTACACAGGGTACCATGCGTCTCTGCATGCACCATACCCTGATATGTGCTGCCATGCTCTGCAGCCCAAAGTAGGAGAGAGGGTCGCAAGTATCAGACTTCGACCTGCTGGCTGGAGTTTCCCCCGTCAGGCACCCATCTGGTTCAAGCCGTCAGCCAATCTCCACAGCTTAATAAATAGTAACGTCTAACTGAGCCAGTTAGTTAGATGCGTACACTTGGTGTAGTAGGATCTTTATTTAGTTTGATGCATACCCTTGTTCTTTTTTGGTAGCCCTTTTGTAATGATGGCTGATGTTTGGTTTGGAAGAGAGAGCTGCGTCTTCACTCTTCTGGCCTGCTTACTGCTTCTATTGCACCCCTGCCCTGGTCGCTGCTGCTGCTGTTTTCAATGTACAATCAGTAGTATATTTTGTCTGTTGGTTGAATAAATGTGTCGTTAGAATGACAAACACAATGTTTTGGAAGTCGTTGCATGGTTCGATCCTTTAGTGCCCCGTACCGTATGTAGCGCATACTATTTTCGTACGGAACACATTTTCCACTTGTTGATAACATGCAGCCCACTGATGAAGGCCCAATAGAGAAGCCCATAATTAACTAGAAGGGAGGCTCTCACATGAATCTGGCCCAAGTACATGCTCATGGTCCCCTAAACATAAATAAGTAAATAAATAAATAAAGCTAAATGCTCATGCACCAGTTCTTTGGGAAAATAGGTAGCCCAGTATTTCTTTTTGAAGAATACCCAAGCTAGGCCTATTTGTTTTCTCTGAATTACTGGGCTGCAAATCTTTCAAGACGAGGAGGGATGCATTCCGGCCTGGCTTAAGAGTATGGTCAATGTCTGTTAAAAGTAATATCAAAAGGGGTTGAAAATTCCAAAAAATTTATAGCAAATGGGAATATAAGTTTCTTTTTTTGTTTTAGTTCTTCACTGATATCTTATACGTATTTCATTGGATTTAACATGACATAGTACTAATTTATTTTTAAATTTGTTTTAGTATGGCTATTAATTTTTGGATTAAGAATATTTCGTTCCCCAGCAAAAATTTGCGAATTTTCAAAATTTCCCACATATTTAGTTAATTTTTTTACCCTGGTACTTACCAGAAAATGGCCAGCAATTCTAAAAATGGAAAACGGGCTGCAATAAATTCCATATGAATTAGAAAATGAGTAAAAATTATAAAAATAATAGCAAATGGGCTGTACACGCCACAGATTTTGAGGCTGACTTGTTTACGCAAGGCTTTGTCAGTGAACACACGATTCTAGCAGCAGTGACTATTGGATGTCCATCCAACGGCCGGCGTGCTTCTTCAATCTCTGATCTTCCTGCACCAGCCACCTAAACTAGCGCCGGCAGGACTGCCTGCTCCCTCCTCTTGTGGCCCGCTGTGATGCCGCGCAGGTTTCCCCGGCCCACCCTACTCCCTCCGTTGGCCTGGCCGCACGCAATCAACTGCCTCCTTATTACGCGAAAAAATGATTCCTCCCACTGACATCTGGGGCGCACCGGTTGGGAGGCTGACCTGTGGGCCTACTAAGTTGACGCGTACGTAGGGCTTGTCAACTTAGTCAACAAACGATTCTAGCAGCAGTAACCGTTGGATTTGAATCGAACGGTCCTGTTGCTTCGTCAATCGCTGCTCTTCTTGCACCAGCCGCCCAAACCAGCGCCGGGGAGACCGCCTGCTCCTGCCTCCAGTGGCTGGCTGTGCTGCCGTTGAGGCCTCATCGCCCCCTACTACTCCCACCGCTAGCCAGGCCCTGCGGCGACGGCAGCCTCACACCACAGCCGAACCAGTGAACCCTCGTACTCCTCTCCGCGTGGGTATCCACTGCCGCGTCTTCCCCGGCTCCGTGTCATCCACTTCCTAGGCCTCGCCGTCGTCCACCGCCTTGGTGCTCTCGACGCGGCGTGGTCAACGTGGTCAATGACATTCCATCGAAAGAGTACTGTACGTGGAGAGGCTGACAGCTGGGTTCACGGCCACAGCCCAGTTTTTTTGTGATTTGCCAAGTAAGTCGCTTTGTCAGGCCTGTTGGGCTGTAAATCTTTCAAGACTAGGAGAGCTTTCATTCGGCTGGCCGAGAAAATGGCCCATCAGTAATGAGAAGTGGGATGTACATTTTTAAAACACATCAAACCGGCAATTAGTTTCAAATATCTTTTTTTTTTCATTTCGAGATTTTAAATTACATTAATTTTTATGTGTGGAGAATTTGTTGGATTTTATATTGATATACATTTATTTTTAAAATCAGTTTGAATGTGAGTCGAAATTTCGGGATTAAAAACAGTTCGGACCGCACCGAAATATGCAAAATTTCGTATAATTTTTTAACCGTGGCCACAATATGGCCTGTAATGCTAACAAAAAGAATATGGGCTCCAAAAAAACTTAATAATTAGCAAATGGGCTGTAAATTATTAGAAATAATGGCAGATGGGCTATATGCTGTTTTCCACAGATTTGAGGCTTTCCTAAAAAAAAGGTTGACGCATAAGCACTGATTGTTGGATGTCCATCCAACGGTCGTCGTGCTTCTTCAATCTTTGCTCTTCCTGCTCCAGCCGCTCAAACAAGCGCCAGCGGGACTGCCTGCTCCCTCCTCCCCGCGGCCGGCTCTGCTGCCGCGTAGGCCTCACCGCCCCACCGTACTCCCATCGCTGGCCTAGCCATCCCTCTACTCACCCACACCTACTGTTATTCTCCGGCGACGGCAGACGAACCAGTAAACCCTCGTACAGTCGTACTCCCCTCCGCATGAGAAACAACTGTCGAGTCTTCCCTGCCTCCGTGTCGTTCCCTTCCTAGGCCTCGCCGTCGTCCACCGCCCTGGTGCTCTCGGCGCGGCCTGGTCAACGTGGTCAACGACCGACATGCATCTGAAGTGAACTGTACATGGAGAGGCCGACAGCTGGGTCCACGGCCGCACGTAAGGAAATGCCTCCTTATTACGCGCAAAATAATGATTCCTCCACCTGACATCAGGGACCCACCGAAAGGGCCTCTGTATTTCGCGAAAAAAAGTTACCGCCGCTGACAGCTCGGACCCACCAGCTATATCTTCACACGCAAGGAAGTGCCTCCTTATTACGCACAAAAAAATGAATACTCCCCCTGTTAGCTGGGACCCAGTATAGTAGCAGGCTGACTTGTGGGCCTACTAAGTTGACGAGGACGGAGGGCTTTGTCAACTTAGTCAATATGCATGATTCTAGCTCCAGTGACCGTACGATGTCCATCCAACGGCCGTAGTGCTTCTTCAACCTCGGGTCTTCTTGCTCCAGCCGCCCAAAGCAGCGCCGGTCGTGCCGCATGCTCCTGCCTCCCGTGGTCGGCTGTGCTGCCGCGGAGGCCTCACCGCCCCCTACTATTCCCACCGCTGGCCAGGCCCTGCGGCGACGGCAGCCTCACACCGCAGCCGAACCAGTGAACCCTCGTACTCCTCTCCGCGCGGGCTTCCACTGCCGCGTCTTCCCCGGCTCCCCGTCGTCCCCTTCCTAGGCCTCGCCGTCGTCCACCGCCCTAGTCAAGGAACGACTTCCATCGGACGTGGACTGTACGTAGAGAGGCTGACAGCTGGGTCCACGGCCGCAGCAAGGAAGTGCCTCCTTATTACGCGGAAAATAATTATTCCTCCACTTGACAGCTGGGACCCACCGGACGGGCCACTGTATTTCGCGAAAAAAACATTTCCCCCTGACTGCTGGGACCGACCAGCTACATCTTCGCACGCAAGGAAGTGCGTCCGGGCAAAAAAAATGATTCGCCCCCCTGACTGCTGGGACCCACCAGCTACATCTTCGCAGGCAAGGAAGTGCCTGACAGTCAGGACCCACCTGGTCGAAGCGTACGCAGCGTTGTCATTCTTGTCGCGAACGTGTACGTACATATGTACTGGTGGATGTAGAGGCGCGCACGTGTCGTAGTAGAGGCGTGTACGTGTCGTAGTAGAGGCGCGCACGTAGCATGTACACGTACGTACATCGGCCAGGGTGCCAGAAAGAAAATACGGCCACGTATGTGTACATACGGGCGGGGTCTCGAACGCCTACTCGCGCATACGTACGGCCAGGGCTCGTGTACATGGCTGGGTCGGAACAGAGAAACATCGTCGTCGTCGTGTTCATGGGGAGCCAACCGGCTGGGTTGGAGCGGAATGCGTCGTCGTGTTCATCGGGAGGGCTTGGACGGAACAGCCGATGGAAACGAGGCCTGGCGTACCGCAGAACGGAGGAAACGGCCTTGTGTTCGACCGGCCACGTTTGAAACGGGATCTTGTTCATCGGGAGGGGTCTGGCGTACCGCAAAACGAAGGAAACGGACCTCCTACGGTCGAAAAGGGGGTCCTGTTGATTGGGAGGGGTGTGGCGTACCGCAAAACGGAGGAAACGGACTTGTGTTAGAGCGCTACGGTCGAAACGGGGGTCCTGTTCATCGGGAGGGGTGTGGCGTACCGCAAAACTGGATCCACGGGATACTGTTCATCTCCACCGTCGACCCCCTCCAGCCTCCACAGGCTACTGTTCATCCACCGTCGACCTCCTCCAGCCTCCACCTACGACTGTTCATCCACGGGCTCCTGTTCATCCAGCCTCCACCACGCGCTACTCCACCGGCTACTGTTCAACCAGCCCTCTCCACGGGCTCCTGTTCAACCACCCCTCCATGGGCTACTGTTCATCCAGCCCTCCACCATCTACTGTTCATTCTGCCCTCCACGGGGTGGTCCTGTTCATCCTGCCCTCCACGGGGTCCTGTTCATCGAGCCCCAACCGGCTCGATCGATCGGGGTCCTGTTCATCCAGAGGCCACACCACGGGGTCTTGTTCATCCACCCCCACCGGGAACTGTTCATCCAAACCCCCCAGCAACGCTCACTGTTCATCCAAAGGCTGCATCGATCGGCTTCAGTTAGCAGCAGTAGCGAAGGAATCGCTCGATCGGGTTCAGTTAACAGCCATCGATCCATCGCTCGGGTTCAGTAACGCGTAGCCTGCAGTCCAATCGCTCCGGTTCAGTTAGAGCCCAACGCCTCGCTCAGGTTCAGTTAGAGCCAACGCCTCGCACACACGCGCGTACGTGTACGAGAGAAACGCGCATCGCTCGGCCCCCGACCTCCCACCGTAACCGGGAACTCCCCGAAATTTTCCTTGCCCTCGCTTCTACCACGGTTTTTTCCGTCATGGACGGCCCAAAGAATGTCATGCAGCTGCGTCTCCGGCCCCCCAGGACGAAAAGCCCATTTTCTGTCATGATTTTTTGTCATAGAAGTAGGAGCCCACCACATCTATGATGATACCGGGTTTTGTCACAATTATCGTCATAGAAGTGTCATATGTATGACACAAAAAAAATTCGTTCGGCCCAAAATGTCACGAATGTGTCTTTTTTTGGTAGTGCTTGTCATTGAAGCCAGGTTTAGGGGCTACTGAGGGAGTCCTGGACTAAGGGGTCCTCGGGCGTCCGGCCTGTTAGTCATGGGCTGGACTGATGGGCTCCGAAGATACGAAGACAGAAGACTGCACCCGTGTCCGGATGGGACTCTCCTTGGCGTGGAAGGCAAGCTCGGCGACCAAATATGTAGATTCCTTTCTTTGTAACTGACCTTTTGTAACCCCAAATCCTCCCGGTGTCTATATAAACCGGAGGACTTAGTCCGGAGGATAGATACATTACCATAGTCATACAGGCTAGGCCTCTAGCCATTACGATCTCATGGTAGATCAACTCTTGTAATACTCATATTCATCAAGATCAATCAAGTAGGAAGTAGGGTATTACCTCCATAGAGACGACCCGAACCTGGGTAAACATCGTGTCCCCTGTCTCCTGTTACCATCGACCTTAGACGCACTGTTCGGGACCCCCTACCCGAGATCCGCCGGTTTTGACACCGACACCGGCGGCCATGAGGTCGCCAGGGGGCGCCGTGGCGGCGGCCGCGCCTGCCCTAGATCTGGTCCCCCCTCTGTTGGCTAGTGGGCCATGTGGGTTGCTGGATCTTGGGCTTCCTGGCCTGCTTGTGTGCGGTAGGCCCTCTCCCACCCCCTCTGTATTCTGTCGACGACTTCCCCCTCCCCCTCGTGGGCCTTGGGCCGTTGCCCTTGGTCAGTGCTCCCCTCCCCCTCTCGGCCCAGTTGGCCTGCCAGGCCCATGTAGGGCTGGCCCGGACGGGCTATTTATGTGTGCCCCGTGGCTCCGTTCCCCTCCTAGGGTTTCCGGCCTCCGCCACAGATTTGCATAGACATAGAGCTCCCATCCGCCGTCTCGTCAGATCCACCCCACCCCCTCCCCTCCTCCTCTCCTTCGTGGTGGCCCTCGCCATGGACAAATCCAGGGACTCTTCGAGTGATGCTGTGTCTGGTAGTAAGCGCTGACATGACGAGTCGCCGGGCTCGGGGATCGATTTGGAGCTTGAGGCTTCCCTGCGTTCCAAGCTGGAGGCGGAGCAGGTGGCTCACTACCGTGATGCATGGACTGCTGGTCTGGAATGGCTCCAGCATGCGTTGCGCGAGCGCGCGCCGCCTGGATCTGGCCCTCAGGGCTCTGGATCTGGGCAGGCGGGTCCTCCGGTGCTGGATACATGGGAGGCAGCGGCGGCGGGAGGCATGGGCCGGTCCTCCTCATCGGGGACTCTTCCGGCCCCTGGCTCGGGTCGTGGTTCATCTGCTCCAGTGCAACAGCCCCTCGTCCCGCTGCTGCTGGGGTTGGTTCTTGCCCGCCCCCATGGCCCTTCTGTGGTCCAGCTCGGCATCTTCCTGGTCCTTCTGATGGCTCGTCCCCGTCGGGGCTGGGGTATAGTATCCTGCCTCCCCCTCCCCCACCTCCGCTGCATCGTCCAAATGTCTCTGCCCCGAGCAACCCCTCCGCTCTCACCTGCATCGCGTGCCACCAACTTGGGCACTTCTAGTCGAGATGCACTAACCCGCCTTTCTGCCTGATTTGCCACTCGGAAGGCCACCTCACTGTCAACTGCCAGAATCGCCAAAAACCTCCATCTTTTGTCCAATTTGGGACGGGTCTCCCTGGATGCTCTTTCTTTGCACTGGACTGCGTCCTCTGGTGGTGGCGGCCCCCTCCCTCTCCAATGCTGCCATTGTTGTTGTCCAAGGCCAGAGAATCTCTCCCCAAACTCTGCTCCAAGGGCTACGGATCTGGGATGAAGAAGGTTGGGACTGGCAAGTGAATCAGCTCTCTGATTTTGAGTTCTCCGTCGTCTTTCCCTCTAAAGAGTGCCTTCGCATGATCACGTCTTGCACAAGCTTCGCTCTCCCTCTCAACCAGTTGGTGGTGTCGGTGAAGGCTGCTTCTTGCGGTGTCAAAGCGGTGGGGCCGTGTCACGCCTGCAGATGACGATTTGCAGCGGACTGCAAGTGCAGTTCAGTTAACTGCTAATAACTGAACCGCAACGAGTGTGTGGCGTGCGTTTGGGCCTGAGGCCTTGTAGCGTGTGTTGGGCCTTGGCCCGGGGTTGATCCCAGGTGGGCAGCTACTTAATGTACGGCTACCAGATGATGAGGCAGTGAGTGGTTAATGAACCAAATCCATTTCCCCTTCTCCAAGCTCTCTCCCTCTCACCTGCTATCCTCGCCTACCTCCGATCCGATCTCGATCCCCTCCCCTCTTCCTCCTCTGGGTCGTGACAATTTGGTAATCAGAGCCTAGATTTTTTTCCCACCACCCCACGCTGCCGCGGTTCTCATACCCTCTCGGTCGCCTATAACATCCACCGGGTCAGGTGGAAGCCGCTCCGGCAAGTTTGCACAAAATCCTGCTCGGGGTTCGGTCAATTTGGAGCGAGACCACGGCGTTGTTCAAACCATTAGTGCAGACCCGCCGCGTTCTCGACGCGATGACGGAGACCATCGACAAGCTGCAGAACTTGCTGGAGTCGGTCATCCACCGCCTCGGTGCGAGCCAGAAGACAACCGACGAGCGACACCAGGCGCAGCTCTCCTACAACAAGCAGGTCTCCACCGAGCTCAAGCACCTCTCCAAGCAAATCGATCTCACCCAAGAAGATTTGGATGAGGCGCGCAAGGCCGCGCCCACAGTCGACCCCTCCGCCGCGCACCACACCACCATGTCGCCCTCCGGAATTCCGACGACGGCGGGCTCCTCTGCACCACCACCGCCGCCGCCGCCCCCGTCATTCCGCCTCGTGCCCCTACCGCTCTACACGGATGGGGCGGCTCAGCTGCCCTTTGCGCGGCTCGTAAACCACGGACCGCCTCTACTGCTCCAGCCATCACCCACGGCTTCTGATCGAGAGTGCGAGACAGATCTCTACACCAAACAACCCAAGCATGACTTTCCGCGGTTCGACAGCGACGCCCCGTGCATTTGGCTCGAGCGGTGCGTTATCACATCCTTAGCTTCTGGGTTTGCACTAGACTAGCTCCATGTGTGCATCATATTTAAATTTGAAAGAAATTTGAAATGGGGATTGATTAAACCCTAGAACCAGAAAGAATTCAATAGGATGAAATAAAATCTTTTTCAAGAACCCAAAATGCCCTTTAAAAATGTTCATGATTTTTGATAAAGGTGAAAACTTCTGCCAAAAATCATTAGCATAATTGTTGGCCATTTATGGATTTTTAATTAACCCATATTATATTTGAATTGGGGCATTTCAATTTTATAAATATTTTAAATGCTCCAAATATTCTGAAATCACTTGAGGGCCTTTGGATTAATTCAGTTAGTGCCCATATTTATGTTCAGAATTTAATAAAATGATTTAGTATTTCTACTAAATCAAAACCAGAAAAAGAAATAGAAAACAGAAACTAAGTTTACAAAAGACAGAAGAGAACAGGAAACCTACCTGGCCCACCTACCTGTAGCCGGCCCAGCTTAACCGACCCAGCCCACTTACCTCCTCGCTCATCATCTTCCTCCTGCCAGTAGGCAGGAGCGAACACGCGCGCGCACCCGCGGAGCCTCCACCTCCTGCTTCGCGCTGGCAGCGTCCCCGCGTGTCCACCTGCTCGCCTGGAGACGCCCAGCACCCCCTGCACTTCTCCCCTCTCTCCCTGGACCCCTTCCCCTCCTTCGCTCTCTCCCTGCGGCACCACCGAGCGAGCTCCTTGCCGCCGTCCAAAGCCACCGCGGCCTCAGCCACCTGCTCGCCTCTCCAACCATTCACAGAGGTCCGCCGCGACGCCCTCTTCCTCATTGCCGAGTCAGTGACGCCAGGAGCCCCATGACGTCATCCTCGAGCTCGCCATCGGGCTCTACATCCGACGGCCGCCGCCTCAATTCGCCGTCGTCAGCACCTCCCCCGAGCCGCTGAGCCTACCCGTCGACCCGCCGTGAGCTTCCGATTCTTTCCCCCTCCTTTTTCGCGCTCGATTACCCATCGTAGCCGTCGTCCTCTTGCTGACCGAACGCGCCACCGCCGAGACCGTCGTCGACAATGCTCCGGTGACCTTATGGTCACGCGCAGGTGCCTAACATGCTTGTCGTCTTGCTTAGTGCCCCGCTAGCGCAAAGGACCGCGCGTTTGCACACAGCAGCCGTGAACCCGAGCGTAGCCGAGCTCCGGCCGCCGCTGCGGTCGTCGCCGGCGACGCTACTGGCCACCTCAGGCTGAAGAACCGCCACCGTTCGACGTGGACGAGATCCAGCTGCTCAAGGGTGGCTTCAGCGCATCGAGCCGTGCCCTGTGGAGCTTTTCCGAAGCCCCTGGCCGCCGCTGACCTCGCCGACGGCTAAACGCCGGCAGGTTTGACCCCCTCGCAGATCAGATTTGACCCCCACTGGGTCCATGACAGGTGGGTCCCAGCTCTGACTAATTAGAGTTTAGGATTAATCTTAGGGTTAATTAGCATTGTTAACTAACTGTGCCACTAACGTGTGGACACCACACGTCAGGTTTGAGTTGGACCCGGTCAGCTGACCTACTGGTGTCAGTCTGACGTCATGCTGATGCAGTAAGCATTTTCTGGAATGTTTCTATTTCAAAATGATTTGGAAATTCCAGAAAATGCTACAAACTTGTAAAATTCATAGAAATTCAACCGTAACTCCAAATGAAATAATTTATATATGAAAAATTATCAGAAAAATGAAATATATCCATCTGTACCATTTTCATGCATGTTGGAACAACTTGTAGTTGCTGAATAGGGTAAATCAAATGTTTGGCATTTAAATAATCACATATGGAGTTTGAATTTGAACCTTTGGTTCAAACCAACTTCATTTAATTTGATTGCTAGTTGCATTAGCTCACAAACTAGCATATTGCCATGTCATGATCATGCATCATATTGTTGCATTGCATTGATTGTGTTCTTTCTCTGTTGCCGGTGTTTGTCCCCTCTCAGTAGACGACGTTCCGACGATGAGTTCGATGACACCGATGAAGAACTATACGATCTTCAGAAGTGCCAGGCAAGCAAAAACCCCTTGTTAATTCCCATACAATCCCATTCTCTCGCTCCTGCTCTCTGTTATTGCATTAGGACACCAACAATTCAACTGTTACATGCTGCGGTAGTTGAACCCCTTTCCTCTGCATGACTTGTCATTGCCACAGTAAATAGATGAAACCCAGTAGCATGAGTAGGAGTTGTTTGAGCCCTGATGTGCCTACTCATTCATGCTTGTTTGTCATGCCTGCTACTTCTTAGAGTTGAGTCAGGTCTGATTCATCACGGATGAATTGGAATGTGGTGAACATGTCCTACTGTTGAGAGCTAAGTGCGTGAACACGATTTGCTCAAGGTAGCGGTGAGAGGCCATGTATGAGTACATGGTGGGTTGTCTCATTGAAACCGTCCTCAGGAACTGAGTTCTATGTTTGTTATCCATGAACAGTTACTACCACACATTGGGCTCTGGGCACTCCAAGCTCTCTCGACTTATTAATCAACCTGATCTCTGTCCAGGAGTTGCAACTAGTTTCTGGTGTTTGTAGGTAGTGTTAGTAGTCTACCAAGTGGCACCCGGTATAGGTGGGCTTGGGACAGACTAGGCACCATGGCCGGGTATGCCATGCGTCGCCCGTTTGGTGGGCTTGGAACCCTGTACACATCGTTTGGGGCCGTGAGCGACACCCCGGCCGGATCTCCTTGCGGATGGAACCCGAATAGGCGATAAACCTGGACGAGAGACTTGTGTGGTTAGTCAGGTCGTGGCTGACACCCTCGCCAGGCTTCCGCTTGAAGGTTGCCGAGATACACGACGTGTACATGGCGGTAAGTGGTGAGAGCGTGTGTGAAGAAGTACACCCCTGCAGGGTTAACATCATCTATTCAAATAGCCGTGTCCGCGGTAAAGGACTTCTGGGTTGCCTGTACAGTTCATAGACAAGTGAAAGTGGATACTCTGAAATGCGCAAGATAAGCGTGAGTGCTATGGATGGCCTTCCCGTAGGGAGATGGGAGCGGATCCATAGTGGTGTATTGATATGGTGAATATGTGGACTCGTGTGCGCCACCTCAAAAGAGTTACTTGCAGTCGTAGTTTAGGATAGCCACCGAGTCAAAGCTGGCTTGCTGCAGTTAAACTCCACCATCCCCTTTTTGATACTGATGCATATGTAGATAGTTCTGATGTAAGTCTTGCTGGGTACATTTGTACTCACGTTTGCTTAATTTATGTTTCTGCAGAGAGACGTCAGTCTCACTAGTAGTTCCGCGTGGACTTCGACGTTTAGCTTGTTACCTCAGCTACGATCTTGTACCCTTGGGAGGGTCTTGTAGATAGTCAGGCTTCTCAGCCTTCTTCATTTGTAGTTGTCTGTACTCAGACAAGTTAAGCTTCCGCATGTGCTTGTTGCTTGTATGCTTTGTATGTTGGGTCATGAGACCCATGTTTGTAATACTTGGCTCCTCGGAGCCTAATGAATAAATACTCTGAGTCGTAGAGTCTTGTTGTGATGCCATGTTGTATTTGCACATATTGAGCATATTGTTTGTATGATTGAAATGCTTGGTATGTGTGGGATCCGACAATCTAGTTATTTATCCTTGGTAGCCTCTCTTATGGGGAAATGTAGTCTGGTGCTTGCACTGAGCCTTGGTAGTCCGCTACAGCCCGGTTTACCGGAGTCCTGCTAGCCGAGCACTACTGCTCCGGAACACCTAGACTGGCCGGCATGTGATACACTTCGTTCCCGTGTCTGTCCCTTCGGGGAAATGTCACGCGGTGACATCCGGAGTCCTGCTAGTCTGCTACAGCTCGGGTTCCCGGAGTCATGTTAGCCCAGTTGCTACAGCCCGGATTCACACGCTACTGATCGACATGCTCGATGTTGTTTCATGTATGCCTGTCCCCGTAAGTTAGTGCCACTTTGGGTTCACGACTAGTCATGTCGGCTCGGGTTCTCTGTCATATGGATGCTAGCGACACTATCATATACGTGAGCCAAAAGGCGCAAACGGTCCCGGGCCAGGTAAGGCGACACCTGTGGGAATACCGTCCGTGAGGCTGCAAAGTGATATGAGGTGTTACATGCTAGATCGGTGTGACTTAGAAACGGGGTCCTGACAGCTTTGGTATCAGAGCCTGACTGCCTGTAGGATTACCAAGCCAAACTGGTCGAAGTCGTGTCTAGAAATGCTTTAGTTATGTAGGGGAATTGATTGTGGGAAGGAACGTAAGGCTCTTTTTACTCCTTTACCTTATGCCCTTCTGATCTGAGTCAACTTCTTCTTTTCTACGGGGATTAAGAACTAGGCTTCTCTTCTTTCTATCAGGATCATGTGTTACTAATCCGTAGACTTATAGGATTGATGGTTTCAAGCCCCAGTTCAGTTCCTACTACTTCCATGTGTTGTTAGTTAATCTCAGAACCTTGATATTATGATGTTGAGAGGTTATGCCACCATTTTGCTGGATGTCTCAAATCTTTTTGATCATTTAGAGTCGTTATGTTGTCCGAGTCATCCCAGGTTTCTAAATAGTCTGATGCATTTGCAACCCCCTTCTTTCCGTTCCTGATGTTTCTCTAGGCCAGTTTAACAACACTAATCGGTGAGTTGAGGTACTCTGTTGCCTCGACATATATGTTGCAGCTATTATTATGACCCTAGGTGTCTTAGAGGATCACCTAATAATCTAGCCCTGTTTTTTGTTCCCAGTGTGATGATTCTGGCCATCATTCTCGAGAGCATCCCGTGATGCCACTTAGTTAGTAGGCATTCTATTCCTGGGTTCTTGAACCCGAGATTCACCTTACTTACTTCATGTTGATAGTGTTTGCTAGTTCCTTTAGGATATTAGTAACCTTTGTGATAGTCCTCCAGGTCTGTGGCATTTCCTTCTTCCAAATACCATGAACTGCTTATGGCAGAAGTTCTTTTGAACCAAAAGATCACAACCAGAGTGCTCTTGATGAGCTCTCGATTCTATGTTGTGACTCTGCCAGTCCTTCCTTTTCTGCATGGGTTATCCGGAAGAATTATGTTGAAGTTTGCTCGACATACTAATCTATGCATCCACAACTTAGAAAGTTATATGTTCCTTTGAGTTGTCCCTCTTAGTTGTTATTTGACCATCGTCTGTTAATTGTTGGTCAGGAGTAGATGTGCATTCATGTTCATTGTTGCCTTTTATTCTCGAGGTCCGTCAAGTCGTTCTATTCCGGAATGACTAGGAGAAACAAACTCCAGTACCTCATCCATATCCAGGATTGGGTCAAATTAGTTGTATCCTGCAGGTCAAAATGCCAATCCAGCTTTTGTTCTGTTCTACCCTGAAGTATTGCCCTCTTGATGTCAGGAATGTCATGAGAATTGCACCAACCCTTATGAATTCTTGATGCAGTGATACCTCTCGCCATCATCATTCATTCCTTGGTTTTCCGTGTTATTGTATCCGGAATACTGACAAGCGAATTGTGATGTGTGAAATCAGTACTGCTAGCAACCGCGTTGCTTGGTAGTTAAAGGACAATAATTTCATTATTAGCGTGCTGGTTACTGAACCATCATTCTAAGATGGATCATGCTACCTAGTCCATTTTCCCTGGTGCACCCTTCGATCAAGAGTTAGGATTGTGTCAATCCTTGCCTAATTGATCATATCGTCTTGCCCTTAAATGCAAGATTGTTCTTGAGCTTAGTGACATATCGGTGGTTCATGATTTTCCGTATATCTTCTCGGAAGTATAACCAGGTTGTCACCTGACCGCTATGTTGAGTTCGTGATCAAGTTGGTTTCTTATAAACCACCCCTTCTCCAAGAATCTGTGTTGGATACCCTTGAGCTAGTTGGTTAAGCTAAACAACAACTTGGAGAGTTGGAAGACAAAAAGCTTTGCCAAATTTGGTTCTTTCTCAAGGGATATCTTTGTGTTTGTGTGTGTGTTGAAGAAAGACGATATCTTCACCAATTGGTCCTCATGATTAGTTGTTGGATCTATGGTCTTGTCAAAACTTTGACTTGAGTATGGGCTATCGTCAAGTCAAATCAGAACCAACGATGTTCGTAATGTTGTCTTACTTGTGGTAGATCCCTCGAGCATACACCATTACATCTTTTGGTCTGACCAATGCTATCACCGTGTTCACATAATAGTGGGAGTCCAGTGATATGGAAATTCTGATGAGTTGTTGTTGAGCCCATCAACATCATTTTGTCTCCTCCATGATTCATGTTGAACATCCAGCTAGTGTTGGAAACTTGTGTAAGCATTTTCTTCATTCCCCGTTTATGAAGTATATGTTTGGATGAAAGTAGTGACTTCCTCTAAGTTCACGTGCAATCGATGTAAGTTGCCGCTGTGAGTTCGAGAAGGATTGTTTTTGTTTCCTTTGGTACCATCCCAAGTCAGTCGTACATGTGCGAAGTATGCTATGGTTTGACAGGCTCGGTACCTCCATTCCATATGCATCTCTTAGTACACCAAGCCACTGATTGATTTGTTCAAGGAGAAGAAATTCCTTCTTAACAGCTAATCATGACTAAAGTAAGGACTTTGCTATCCTCGATGATGGTTCCCAACCAGAACTCGGTAGTGTTCTATTATAAGACTACTACGTGGTCATGCTTGTCTGGGACAACATGTTCACATGCGAGTAGCAGAACCCACTCATGTTTTGGAGCTTGCTACCGTAGTTCATCTCCCGAGAATCTCGCAACACCATCTCGTCGATTTGTGTTGCAAACTTTCATTTTTCTTTCTGGACTTGATGAGTCTAGAATATCATGTTACCAACCAGATCTGAATCTCAGGCAGATATGATGGTTGGAACTTTTCCAAGATCTGTTATGTAGGTCCCGACAAGGTTGATGTTCTGGCCGACACACCTAGCCGGAAGATCTATCATTGTAGTATCTTGATTGAGCTATTTGACCACCTTCTCCATAAGGATTTCATGCAACTTATTCTAGAAGTTGTTCCATAGGGGTCCTTATGCTCTCGGTTTCCTTGATTAAGCTATAACCATTCAACAGTCGAGAGTTGTCACATCCTTAGCTTCTGGTTTTGCATTAGACTAGCTCCATGTGTGCATCATGTTTAAATTTGAAAGAAATTTGAAATGGGGATTGATTAAACCCTAGCACCAGAAAGAATTCAATAGGATGAAATAAAATCTTTTTCAAGAACCCAAAATGCCCTTTAAAAATGTTCATGATTTTTGATAAAGGTGAAAACCTCTGCCAAAAATCATGAGCATAATTGTTGGCCATTTATGGATTTTTAATTAACCCATATTATATATGAATTGGGGCATTTGAATTTTATAAATATTTTAAATGCTCCAAATATTCTGAAATCACTTGAGGGTCTCTGGATTAATTCAGTTAGTGCCCATATTTATGTTCAGAATTTAATAAAATGATTTAATATTTTTACTAAATCAAAACCAGAAAAGGAAATAGAAAACAAAAACTAAATTCACAAAAGACATAAGAGGACAGGAAACCTACCTGGCCCACCTACCTGTAGCCGGCCCAGCTTAACCGACCCAGCCCACTTACCTCCTCGCTCGTCATCTTCCTCCTCCCAGTAGGCAAGTGCGAACACGCACGCGCACCCGCGGAGCCACCACCTCCTGCTTCGCGCTGGCAGCGTCCCCGTGTGTCCACCTGCTCGCCTGGAGACGCCCAGCACCCCCTGGACTTCTCCCCTCTCTCCCTGGACCCCTTCCCCTCCTCTGCTCTCTCCCTGCGGCACCAGCGAGCGAGCTCGTCACCGCCGTCCAAAGCCACCGCGGCCTCAGCCACCTGCTCGCCTCACCAACCATTCACAGAGGTACGCCGCGATGCCCTCTTCCTCATCGCCGAGTCACGTGACCCCAGGAGCCCCATGACGTCGTCCTCGAGCTCGCCATCGGGCTCTGCATCCGACGGCCGCCGCCTCGATTCGCCATGGTCAGCACCTCCCCCAAGCTGCTGAGCCTACCCGTCGACCCACCGTGAGGTTCTGCTTCTTTCCCCTTCCTTTTTCGCGCTTGATTACCCGTCGTAGCCGTCGTCCTCTTGCTGACCGAACGCGCCGCCGTTGAGATCATCGTCGCCGATGCTCCGGTGACCTTATGGTCATGCGCCGGTGCCTAACATGCTTGCCGTCTTGCTTAGTGCCCCGCTAGCGCAAAGGACCGCGCGTTTGCACGCAGCAGCCATGAACCCGAGCCCGGCAGCCGCTGCAGTCGTCGCCGGCGACGCTACAGACCACCTCAGGCCGATGAACTGCCACCGTTCGATGCAGACGAGATCCAGCTGCTCAAGGGTGGCTTCAGCGCATCGAGCCGTGCCCGGTGGAGCTTTTCTGAAGCCCCTGGCCGCCGCTGACCTCGCCGACGGCTAAACGCCGGCAGGTTTGACCCCCCTCGCAGATCAGATTTGACCCCCATTGGGTCCATGATAGGTGGGTCCTAGCTCTGACTAATTAGAGTTTAGGATTAATCTTAGGGTTAATTAGCATTGTTAACTAACTATGCCACTAACGTGTGGACCCCACATGCCAGGTTTGACTTGGACCCGGTCAGCTGACCTACTGATGTCAGTCTGACGTCATGCTGACGCAGTAAGCATTTTCTGGAATATTTCTATTTCAAAATGATTTGGAAATTCCAGAAAATGCTACAAACTTCTAAAATTCATAGAAATTCAACCGTAACTCCAAATGAAATAATTTATATATGAAAAATTATCAGAAAAATGCAATATATCCATCTGTACCATTTCCATGCATGTTGGAACAACTTGTAGTTGCTGAATAGGGCAAATCAAATGTTTGGCATTTAAATAATCACATATGGAGTTTGAATTTGAACCTTTGGTTCAAACCAACTTCATTTAATTTTATTGCTAGTTGCATTAGCTCAAAAACTAGCATATTGCCATGTCATGATCATGCATCATATTGTTGCATTGCATTGATTGTGTTCTTTCTCTGTTGCCGGTGTTTGTCCCCTCTTAGTAGACGATGTTCCGACGATGAGTTCGACGACACCGATGAAGAACTATACTATCTTCAGAAGTGCCAGGCAAGCAAAACCCCCTTGTTCATTCCGATACAATCCCTTTCTCTTGCTCCTGCTCTCTGTTATTGCATTAGGACAACAACAATTCAACTGTTACATGCTGCGGTAGTTGAACCCCTTTCCTCTGCATGACCTGTCATTGCCACAGTAAATAGATGAAACCCACTAGCATGAGTAGGAGTTGTTTGAGCCCTGATATGCCTACTCATTCATGCTTGTTTGTCATGCCTGCTACTGCTTAGAGTTGAGTTAGGTCTGATTCATCGGGGATGAATTGGAATGTGGTGAACATGTCCTACTATTGAGAGCTAAGTGCGTTAACACGATTTGGTAAAGGTAGCGGTGAGAGGCCACGTAGGAGTACATGGTGGGTTGTCTCATTGAAACCGTCCTCAGGAACTGAGTTCTGTGTTTGTGATCCATGAACAGTTACTACCACACATTGGGCTCCGGGCACTCCAAGCTCTCTCGACTTATTAATCAACCTGATCTCTGTCCAGGAGTTGCAACTAGTTTCTGGTGTTTGTAGGTAGTGTTAGTAGTCTACCAAGTGGCACCCGGTACAGGTGGGCTTGGGACAGACTAGGCACCGTGGCCGGGTATGCCAAGCGTCGCCCGTTTGGTGGGCTTGGAACCCTGTACACATCGTTTGGGGCCGTGAGCGACACCCCGGCCAGATCTCCTTGCAGATGGAACCCGAATAGTCGATAAACCTGGATGAGAGACTTGTGTGGTTAGTCAGGTCGTAGCCGACACCCTCGCCAGGCTTCCGCTTGAAGGTTGCCGAGATACACGATGTGTACATGGTGGTAAGTGGCGAGAGCATGTGTGAGGAAGTACACCCCTGCAGGGTTAACATCATCTATTCGAATAGTCGTGTCCACGGTAAAGGACTTCTGGGTTGCCTGTACAGTTCATAGAGAAGTGAAAGTGGATACTCTAAAATGCGCAAGATAAGCGTGAGTGCTATGGATGGCCTTCTCGTAGGGAGACGGGAGCGGATCCATAGTGGTGTATTGATATGGTGAATATGTGGACTCGTGTGCGCCACCTCAAAAGAGTTACTTGCAGTCGTAGTTTAGGATAGCCACCGAGTTAAAGCTGGCTTGCTGCAGTTAAACTCCACCACCCCTTTTCAATACTGATGCATATGTAGATAGTTCTAATGTAAGTCTTGCTGGGTACATTTGTACTCACGTTTGCTTAATTTATGTTTTTGCAGAGAGACGTCAGTCTCACTAGTAGTTCCGCGTGGACTTCGACGTTTAGCTTGTTACCTCAGCTACGATCTTGTACCCTTGGGAGGGTCTTGTAGATAGTCAGGCTTCTGAGCCTTCTTCATTTGTAGTTGTCTGTACTCAAACAAGTTAAGCTTCTGCATGTGCTTGTTGCTTGTATGCTCTGTATGTTGGGTCATGAGACCCATGTTTGTAATACTTGGCTCCTCGGAGCCTAATGAATAAATACTCTGAGTCGTAGTCTTTTTGTGATGCCATGTTGTATTTGCACATATTGAGCATATTGTGTGTATGATTGAAATGCTTGGTATGTGTGGGTTCCGACAATCTAGTTGTTTATCCTTGGTAGCCTCTCTTATGGGGAAATGTAGTCTGGTGCTTCCACTGAGCCTTGGTAGTCCGCTACAGCCCGGTTTACCGGAGTCCTGCTAGCCCAGCACTACTGCTCCGGAACACCTAGACTGGCCGGCATGTGATACACTTCGTTCCTGTGTCTGTCCCTTCGGGGAAATGTCACGCTGTGACATCCGGAGTCCTGCATGCATGCTACAGCCCGGGTTCCCGGAGTCATGTTAGCCCAGTTGCTACAGCACGGATTCACACGCTGCTGACCGACATGCTCGATGTTGTTCATGTATGCCTGTCCCCGTAAGTTAGTGCTACTTTGGGTTCATGACTAGTCATGTCGGCCCGGGTTCTCTGTCATATGGATGCTAGTGACACTATCATATACGTGAGCCAAAAGGCACAAATAGTCCCGGGCCAGGTAAGGCGACACCCGTGGGAATACCGTGCGTGAGGCCGCAAAGTGATATGAGGTTACATGCTAGATCGGTGTGACTTAGAATCGGGGTCCTGACATGCGTCTAATACTTCGAGCTGTACCGCGTGCCCCCGCACAGCTGGGTCCCCACGGCCTCGCTGTACATGGACGGCCTGGCAGCGATGTGGCTGCAGGCTCATCGTCAGAAACATTAAGGGTTGTCTTGGGCAGCCTTTCGTGCAGCGGTGGAAGAGGAATTCGGGCCCGAGGAGTTCGAAGCACAAATGCATCAGTTGGTTCACTTACGCCAGACTGGGAGTGTGCAAGAGTATCGTCTGCAGTTCGAGACATTGATGTACCATCTTCTGTCTCTGGATCCTCATTTGAGCCCACCGTTTTTCATCTCTCAGTTCCTGCTTGGGCTCAAGGATGAGCTCCGGCTAGGCGTCCACCTACAGGCTCCCACCAGCATCACTCGAGCGGCTCTTTTCGCAAGAATTCAAGAAGAGCAATTGGAGAGACAACGTGCACAGCGCCAACGGATTGTACCGGTGGGTCGTCCGCCTCCACAAGCAGCGACAACAGCCACCATTCCAGCCTAGGCAGCAGCATAACCGCGCCCAGCGACCGACGACTTTGCCCGTGAACGACAGTTACGAGAATTACGGTGAGCCAATGGACTGTGTTTCCGCTGTAGTGATAAATACTCCCGCGAACATCAGTGCAAACGCACGGGACAGATCCTGATGATCGAAGTGGGTGAGTTTGGGGAAATTCTGTCGTATGACACAGTGCACGCGCTGTAACTGCTGGATGCACCAGTGCAACAGGAACAAGAATGTTGCTCTCTGAGTCAGCATGCCATGTCCGGCGAGGAAGGGCCGTCCATGATACGCCTACGCACACAAGTGGGCGATCAGATCATGCTGCTGCTCGTCGATTCGGGAAGTTCTCACAGCTTCATCAGTGAAAATTTCACCGCCAAATTGCTGCTAAGACTGAAGAACTTCCCCCTGTTTCAGTTCGTGTGGCAAATGGACAATGGCTGTTCTGCAACAAGATGGTACGAAAATTGTCCTGGCAAGTGCATTGTCACACCTTCAACAACGACCTCCGGGTGTTACCACTGAGTGCATATGATGGCGTTCTGGGATCGACTGGCTCTTTGCCCACAGCCCGATGGTGTGTCACTGGCAACTGAAGACGATTCAGTTTGAAACCCGGGGGCAAGACAGTGAAACTGCAGGGAGTGAAAACCATCAATCTGTCTTCCATCTCAGAGTTGGACGCTTATGAGCTCCATCGAATGGAAGTGGCCAACGATATCTGGACAGCGGCTCTAGTCACAGTGGAGAAGACTGACAAACCACTACCTGCACCTATCCCCGCCAGCATTCAGCAAGTTCTGCATGAGTATCAGGATGTGTTTGCTGAACCAACAACCCTGCCCCCATGTCGTCATACGACCACAACATCAACCTGGAGCCAGGCACTACACCTATCAACACTAAGCCATACCGCTACTCGCCGGCGCAGAAGGACGAAATCGAATGACAAGTTCAAGTGATGCTCAACTCGGGTCTCATTGCACACAGCATGAGCCCCTACGCCGCACTCGTGCTACTCGTGAAAAAGAAGGACGACAACTGGCGTTTTTGTGTGGATTTTCGACGCCTGAATACAGTAATAGTGAAGAACATGTTCCCACTTCCTGTGGTCGAGGAGCTGCTCGACGAACTGGCTGGGGCCAAATACTTTCCCACTTTCAAATTCGTATGCGGGAAGAGGATGAGGAGAAAACAGCTTTCAAGACTCATCACGGCCACTACCACTTCCGTGTCATGCCATTCGGCTTGTGCAATGCACCAGCTACATTTCAGTGTTTGATGAACACTGTCTTCGGCCACTACGTCCGTAAGTTCATCATCATTTTCCTGGATGACATTTTGGTTTTCAATGTCGACCTGTAGGAGCACGAAGAACACCTGCGCCTCACTCTGGACCTCCTCCGCGAGCACCAGCTGTTCGCCAAGGCCAGCAAGTGTTTGTTCGCGCAAACAAGCATCGAGTACCTCGGGCATGTGATTACTCAAGACGGCATTGCCACAGACACAAGCAAGGCCAGTGCCATGCAGGCCTGGCCCGTGCCCATGACACGAACCGAGCTGCAAGGATTCCTGCGGATGACACGCTACTACCGCAAGTTTGTTCCTCACTACGGCATCATCGCCAAGCCCTTGAAGCAGCTTCTCTCTAAGAAAGGCTTTGTCTGGAGCGACAAGGCACAACAAGCATTCGACATGCTCAAGCGAGCGATGGTGAGCACGCTGGTCTTGGTACTCCCCAACTTCACGCGCCCGTTCACCATCGAGACCGATGCGTGCGACACTGGCGTTGGCGCGGTGCTCACACTAGACGGCCACCCACCTACCTCTGCAAGGCTCTCGGGGTGCGAAATCAGAAACTCTCCATGTATGAAAAGGAATTCCTCGCCGTGATGATGGCCATCGACAAGTGGCGACCATATTTGCAATGCGCCCCGTTTGAAATCGTCACCGATCACAAGAGCCTGTGTGCGCTGGGTGATCAACAACTGGTCACTAACCTGCAACGCAAGGCCATGTCAAAGATGGTAGGCCTTCAATTCTCCTTCCGTTAGAAGAAAAGCGTCGACAACGGCGCCGCCGACGCACTATCCCACGTCGGCCACCTCCTGGCACTCGACGGGCTGTCCATGTGCCAACCAGAGTGGCTGCAAGAGGTGGCAAACTCCTACGAAACTGACCCCGAGTCGCAAGACATGCTCCTGGCCGTCGTCGGCGAGCATGACCAAGGTGTTGGGGAACGTAGTATTTCAAAAAAATTCTACGATCACGCAAGATCTATCTAGGAGAAGCATAGCAATGAGCGGGGAGAGTGTGTCCACGTACCCTCGTAGACCGAAAATAGAAGCGTTAAGTAATGCGGTTGATGTATTCAAACGTCTTCGCGATCCAACCGATCAAGTACCGAACGCATGGCACCTCCGCGATCTGCACACGTTTAGCTCGGTGATGTCCCTCGAACTTCTAGATCCAGCGGAGGTCGAGGGAGAGTTTCGTTAGCACGACGGCGTGTTGACGGTGATGATGAAGTTGCCGACGCAGGTCTTTGCCTAAGCACTACGACCATATGACCGAGGTGGAAATCTGTGGAGGGGGGCACCGCACACGGCTAATATCAATTTGTGTGTCTATGGGGTGCCCCTCTCCCCCGTATATAAAGGAGTGGAAGAGGGGGCCGGCCGGCCTCATAGGGCGCGCCCCAAGGGGGGAATCCTACTCCTACTAGGAGTAGGTTCCCCCCTTTCCTAGTCCAACTAGGAGGGGTAAGGAAGGGGAAGAGGGAGAGAAGGAAAGGCCCCCCCAATTCGGATTGGGCTTGGGGGTGCGCGCCTCCCACTTGGTCGCCTCCTCCTCTCTTCCACTAAAGCCCATGTAGGCCCAATAACCCCCCAGGGGGTGCCCACTACTAGGAAAACCCTTACCAGTAGCGCTGGTTTGTTGGCTGTTAGTAGGGCGGGCAGGCGCGCTATTGCTACGGTGCTACAACTATTATTTAGCAGTATCGCTTGTTTGAACAAGCGCTACTGCTATCTATATCTAGTAGTAGCGCGCCTCTGTCCATTGCTACTTCTAATACTAGTAGCGTGCCCATACAACCAATGCTACTGGTAAGGCAGCGCTGCTACTACTCCAATACCCCATGCTACTGCTAGTATTTTCTTTTTTTATGTTGCTGTATTCGTATTTTTAAAGGTTTTATTGAATTACAACATACACATACACTGAAACTATATGAAAAAGGAATGTCTCATCATCATCATCATCGAAGTGGTACAACATATTCTCATCATATCAACATACTCTCCACACAAATGATGTCGATCTCATCATCATCTCGAAATAGCGATACAAGTTAATGATCACATGTCTCTTACATTGTCACCGTAGACACATGTTTCATCATCTACCAAAGCTATGACATACGAGATAAGAGCGATCACGATGATCAAAAGCGGTATTATGCAGTAGTTTTTGCAGCGGCGCTGGTTCTGAATCCCTTGTTGTGCTATGAATCTCAAGTAACTAGTATCAGCTTCCGCTCTGCTATCAAACCCTTTCTGGCTTCCACTGGAGAAGCCAGAGACTTGGGCCTGACACTCTGGCCACTCATCATAGACACCTGGAACATGCCCTACATACACGGCATACCACTTCCTTGCCATCGTTGATCTATATACCTGTCAGAGATGCACACACACACACACACACATATATATATATATATATCATGAAGCGAATTCAACGAAACAGTTATGAAATAGAAGCAACATATATAGTAAACATACTTAACAAATTTCATCGTACCGAAAGTAATTAACTAGAGCGCGGCACCATACATCTAATAGTTTTGTCGTATTGAGAGATTCGAAGTTTCCTCATACAGAAAGTAACAAGTAACTAAACAGACACATTGTTTTTAAGCAGTGCACTCTTCCCATCTGTCCATATCCGGAAGGGTGGACCCAAGCTTAGTGAAAGGCTTCATGTCCTGACGCTGTAGGGCAATGCGTGTTCGGACGTCAGCTCGCGATATTGGGCCGCCGTAGAACATCCCATTCTCTTCGAGGACATCTTTCAGGATGATGGACGCAATTTCCTGATGGATCCGGTAGAAATCATTTCGAAGTTGATTATCCGGCACGGCTCCAAAGGCTTCGGCCCATCTCTAGATATGGGTATTGGATGAAGATTTCATGCAAAGTGATTGCACATTCCTTCTATACTCCATCATTAGATGGATGACGTAGAATCCATCATTCTCACTTCTTGCCGGTTGCTGGATGCAACAGAAGTCAGTCGTGTGGCCGAAACAAAGCCCGGCCTTATTTGTTTTTTTGCATTGGATGTAGCCACCCCGCATGCTGAAGCCCAGCATAGCTCTGTCCAGAACATACTTTATGTGTGTGTAATCTTTCTTCTGTATGTTCTTCGACGTGTCCAAATATAGAGCGCGGGAGTAACACGGGTGAAGAACGATGAGAACGGCACGACTACACCCCCCGCTGCGCAAAATACACGATCAAGTTAGCCTCCATGCATGCAAAGTAACTATTGAAATGCACGAAAGGATGTATGTGTTATAGTGCTATCCGCGGATGACTTACCCGGGATGATAAGGTAGGAGAATCGTTTCTTTGCCCTTATTGTTGACCAAGAATTCTTCGATGTACTGACTCGCATATTGACGGTTGGCGCCGTTGATTGACAAGAAGCCCTCATGTATGTAGTATGGGTCCGCGACCGCGAGACCGGTGACTTGCTCTCTCCTGAGGATGTAGTTCATGTGCAGCGCATACAGGCGGACGAACGTAAAATCGAGTGTCCTCATTTGAAACATCTGGAAGATGTAACCAAACCTCAGGAAGAAGAGGTCCGCGGGGCATGTGTGGACGTACATCTTGCAACTGCTCGGCACATGAACCGTATAAAGTGGGTATCCTGGATCATCCGAGGCGAGGAGGCTTGTCTCTATCGAAAGCACATGGTCATGGAGTCGCCTGAGATCCCCTGCTATGGCAGCTAGTGCATTCGCCGGTACCATTGGCTCTCCCGCGACATGGATTAATGGCGCATGTTTCATCGGTACACTGTCAACCTTGGTCGAAGGCAGCTGGCTGCTAGAACCAACATTGCGAGCTTTATTGGATTTTCTCGCCGTCGGCCTCTTCTGCTTCATCTTGGTGGGCTGAGGTGCTGGTGGGTCTGTCAGACCCTCCCTGAGCACCACCCCTAGTGTTGCTGGGCTCAGCATTGGACGACTCTGGCTAATTAGTTGATCTTGGGTGGAACTGGCATCTGGAGGTGTGTCCTGCGAGGATTGCATGAACAAACACTTCTTGCACTCCCGAGGATGTTCCGGCTCTGGTACATGCATCTCATATTCATATGGTTGACTCATTGTTACTTTGTTGTCAAAGGCAGTATTGAGATACTGGAGAGGGTCATCGGCCTCCTCCATGTCATGATCCATATCCTCTTCCATGGGGCAGATGGCATCATCTGCCGAAACGGTTGGCCCTCCTTCCTCATGTCTCTCGATCTCAACAAGCAGCACAAACGATGGTTGTACTTGTGTAGGTGGTGTTGTGGTCATACCTTCCTGAGGTCCCGTTGGTGTGCTCCCGTCCACCTCGACACGAAGAAGATTTTTCGGCCACAGGATCGACCAATTTTTGCAGTGGGTTTGTATCGGACAAGGGAAACCCTCGTAGCCCACTTCCACACTCACCACGGAGACCCTTAAGGCGTTATCAGGCATCTGCCGGTAGTGAAACAATCAATCCTTAGGCTTCACTATAGTACCCTTCCCCACATCCACCAACCCGCCCTTCATGTGGTAAAGGAGGGTGCACGGAGTGGAGTCGGCCTACAAAGACATATACGTGCAGCGTTAGAGATCCAAAAAGAACGGCAACTGAAGATTAATTAATTAGTTGAGTTGATGAAGGTGCGACGCGTATTTACCATGAGGGCGTCGAGCTCAGCCAATGTCAACGGCCCGACATTCAAGCGAGAGACGGAGCTAGGGCTGCTGTGAGAGCTGGGTGCAGGAGCAGGTGCTGGAGGAGGTGCGGATGCGGTTGCCATACTAGGTACGTGTATGGGTGCGGTGTTCATTGAGTTTCTCCCGGTGAAGCTGGGCATGGGAAAATCACTTGGTGGCGCGTTTGGATTTTGTTGCACCAATGTGACCACAGTTGGAATCAAGCATGTAAAGGTAGCCACCATATCATCTCTACAGGCAACGATTATCTTAGCTTTGGTCTCACTTTTGCTTTCTCCATCGCCCGCGCCACCTTCTCGTCGATAGTCACTTGACTGAACTTCTTTCTCTGTCTTTTGACCTCGGGGTCCTTGTTATCATAGTACTTACACGTGGCGCCATCCCCGGCACCGTGCACACGTCCATATTGCGGCCACTGGCCGGGCGGGTGTCCCATCATTATGTTCATGGCCCGATTGAAAGGAGTGTCCCACTTGTACTTCGCCGACGACTAAGTCGACTGACTCGACGAGTCAATTTCGGCCGCAAGCTAGTGTTGCTCTCTCTGCAAAATGGACTGTGAATCATTTACGAATGCGACTAGAATGTAGTAGACTTCATTGATTAGAAGCTAATATGTTAGGTGGTAAAAGGATAATTACTAGTAATCTCATGAATTTCCTAGTCGGCCCATCGGTGAAAAAAATAATAATCTTTTTTTGGGTCCCACGAGAATCGGGCCCTGATGAAGTCATGCTCCTGCTGGTCGATGAACTCAACCAATGGGTCTGGGATCCCCTGATGTTCTTGTTCTACGTCCTCCTTAGCCCACACGGGCCACTTTCCCATGTAACCACGACTTCCAAGATGGTGGTTCCCCATGTTCTTTGATTGCAGCTGCTTGCCTCTCTCCGACCTGGCCTTGGCAGCTTCTTCATTGCAAGTCTCCTTGAACTTTTCAAAGTCCTCTATCGTAATTTTCGGATTGTCTGCAACAATCTTGGCATAGGTTTCATGGTCTACTTCAATCGCCTTTTTCACCCTAGTTTTCCAAGCGCTCAATGCGTTGCTGAACTTCCCTAGGGTTTTGTTGTTGATTTTTTTTCATGGTATCATCATCCCATGGTTCGACATCGTCATTCCAACCAGGGAACAGGAATCTTGCGTACAACCTAGTTAGGAGCAGCTTCTTCAAATTTTCATTCTTCCATATTTTTGTGGTGTTGATGTTAGCTGTATCCCATAGGATGCATGCTAGTTGGTTGCCGTAACACGCTGCCACTTCCCGCGGCTCTATTGGCTCGAACTCGCCAGGGTGCACCGCCGTGACCATGAGTCTTCCGGTGCCAAGCTCATTTGGGCGTCGTGTCCTCTTTTCCTTCTTTCCCTCACTGGCTTGGGAGGTCCCACCTTCGGTGTTGTAGGTAGCAACATCATCAGCGCCAGTCTCAGTGCCGGTGTCGTTGGTGGCATCAGTGTCGGCGCCGGCGCCACCACCATCATCATCAGCGCCAGTCTCAGTTCCAGCTTGATGTCTCTCCTGATCCGCCAGAAAGTCAAGGTAGGTGTGTGCTCGACCTAATTGGGACCGAGAACCTCCGGCGTCATCGGTCATGTTTCCTAGGGTTCAATGTCATAGTCGTTTAATTATCGAGCTTTATATAATAAAGTGAATAGTGAAAAAAGTGACCTTTGTTTTGCCGGAAATGTCGTTTCATTCCCGTCGTGACAAATCTCGAGCACTCGATATGTCCAACTTTCTAGCACAAGTCATGCGAAAATTCATGGAAAATTTCGGCATGACCTTTGCTAGAAAGTGCACATATAGAGCGCCTGAAATTTGCCGGAATGGAAATAAATCAACATTTCCGGCAAAACATAGGTCACTCGCAATCGGTTTCCTTGCAAATGACAATAAGCACTATGTTCTGAAGTAGCATTTCACTACCATGTGCCAACACTAGCAGAATGGAATGGAGCCACCAAATGGACTCCGATAGACAGCATTTCATTTCATTTCATTTTATTTGAACTCCAAATACTTTAGCAACTACAAATATGAATCCAATGGACAACAATTGCATTTCATTTTAACAACTGCTAACTACAAATATGAAGTTACTGCCCATCGCATATAACAAAAAACATATCAATGAATGAAGCATTGCTGCCAGTACAACAACTACTTGTGGGTAATACAAAAAACAGAAATGCAAAATTGATCACCGCATATTTTCACTAACAATACTTTCTGCCAACTACTTGCTGCCAATACAACAACTATTTGTGGCTTAATACAAAAAACAATCTTCAGTTTCCACTAATCTTAAGTGGCAGAAAAAACAGAAATTGATCACCGCATATTTTCAGTTCCAAGTTTCAACAGTTTCAGTTTCTGATTTATAAATGAGGCTAAGTATGATAAATAAATTCAATGCAAAAGTAAGATGCAAGAAGCTTCAAGTTGATTTCAGAACAAATGGGACTGCTATGTTATCAAATTAGCTACCTATTCTGATCAGGATCAAGAAGAGGGAGGGGGTGGCTCACCACATGTCGGGGCCGCCGGGGCTGAGGGGTCGTCGTCGGGGCTGAGGGGGTCAGGATCGATGTGCAAAAATTGAAATCTGAAGTTAATTTCAGGGACGGGGTGGAGGCACCAGGGATGCCCGCGTCGATGCTAAGTTGCGGCACGGCGGCCGCCCTAGGGTGCAGCGGTAGTGGGCTACAGGAGAGACAGCGGCATCGCACGGAGCCCAGCAGCTGCGGCACGCGAGCAGCCTGGTAGAGGAAGGAAGAGGGTGCGCGGGGCCGTACCGGAACGGGAGGGGGTCGGCGTCAAGGTCGGTGGCCGGCGTCGGGGTCGGGGCTGAGGTTGAGTCCGGCGTCGTGGCGGCGTGGGTGGTGCGGCGTCGGCAGTGGCGTGAGACAAAAGGAGATCGACGAGCGCGCGGCGAGAGTGAGAGAGAGGAAAGAGATAGGAGCTAGCGGACCGGTGCTGTAGGCAACTTAGCTATAGCGCGTCTTTGCAAAACGGGCTATAGCTAGGTCAGCTATAGCGCTGCCCAAGCCAAAACGCGCTACTGCTAACTTTTTCTTTTTCTTTTTTATTTCCTTTTTATTTTTCTTTTTCTTTTTCTTTCTCTTAGCTATAGCGTCTCTTGGCAGAACGCGCTATAGCTAAGTTAGCTATAGCGCCGCCCAAGCCTAAACGTGCTATTGCTAACTTTTTCTTTTTCTCTTTCTTTTTCTTTTTCATATTCCACAAACTTCCTTCCTTTTTATTTTATTTTCTATTCCTCTTTTTATTTTTATTATTCTTTTTAATTTCTTTTTCTTTTTCATATTCCACAAATAACTTCCTTCCTTTCTATTTTTATTTTTCTTTCATTTCATTTTCCACAACTTATAAGTTCCTTTTTCTTTTTCTTTCATTTCATTTTGTAAAACTTCCTTTCTTTTTCTTTTTCTTTTTCTTTCATTTGCACTTTTCTTTTTCTTATCTTTCTTTTGCACTTTCCTTCCTTTAATTTGGTCTGTCGTTGGAGCAATACCACTGTTACCCTCTGGATAATAATTAATATAATATATATTACATCTTTTGACCGCTAACGGCGGTATACAAAATAAACACACACAAAAATTGTGGATTAGTTTGTCAGCTTGGGAGACGACGACGCTCAGACTGATCTTCTTCCCTCTTTTGTTCGTTGTCGAATAGTTGATCCCATGGTTGTGACTTTTCCTTCTCCAGGGATTACAATCTTTCGTAGGTAATGTAGTCTTCATTCTTGTTTTGACGTATGTTTCATCGTCATCAGCATCATCTTCCCACATCGGATCACCGTACTGGTCATAGTCTTCCTCGTTGGCGACTCCATCCATTCCGGCGATGCTCCTTTTGCTTCTCCTCACGACGACACGGCTGGGATTGATCGGATCAGTTATGAAGAAACATTATGTCACGTGTTTAGCATGTACCCATGGCTCATTTTTGGCGATGGCGTTGATGGTACCGCTATCGGAGTAGGGTATACACATGGTAGTGAAATGTCGGTTTTCTCTCTGTACATTCTTAGCCCATCTGACACGGAACATCGTCGCGCTATGCAATCCAGAGTAGTTAAGCTCCCATATCTCTTCGACCCTTCCATAATATCTTTCAATTACATTCCCGGTCATGGCTTCCATCGTCACTCCTGAGTTTTGGTCATCACTGTTTATATCTTTCTCCTCCGTGTAGAACGTGTATCCGTTGATATCATATGCTTGATAAGTCACGAGGTTGGTCGAGGGGCCATGTGCTAAGGCGTATATGAGCGTTCCGTTCGGACAACCCTCTTCCGGGGGATTAGCCACAACTCGCTCTTTGAACCAACGCAAGAAAGTGGAGTTGTGCTCTCTAATAACTTCAGCGTCCGTCCTGTGCACCCCACGGTCACGGTACTTCTTTGCGATGGTCTCTTTGTGAAGTGTCACGAAATCTTCTAGCACATCTAGGTGTTGTAGCACTACTAAGTTTGCCCTGTCAAGGTCGTTTTTTCGGCCCGAGCGTAACACATTCACATCCCTATGACAGTTGGTGTGACCTTCGCCTTCGAGCCTTCCACGGTGCTTGTTGACGGGCAACCAACAACAGGGTCTCCGATGCCTACTAGATAACTCTCACAGAAAGAGATGCACTCTTTGGTCAGATATCCCTGGGCTATGCTTCCATCTGGACGGGACATGTTATGAACGAATCCTTTCATGACGCCATTCATCCTCTCGAACGGCATCATGCTGTGCAGGAATGTCGGCCCTAGGTCGATGATGTCGTCCATGATGTGGACACATAGATGCACCATGACATCAAAGAACGCGGGCGGGAAGTACATTTCTGGCTCATTCAGTATGACAACGATCTCTTCCTATAGCCTACGGAGTTGCTTCACACTGATCGACTTTCGAGAGATAGCATCAAAAAAGTGGCATAGGTCAGTAAGCATCTCATGCACATGTGTGTCCATAATCCCTCTAAGTGCAACCGGGAGTAACTGCGTCATCATCACATGACAGTCGTGAGACTTCATCCCACTGAACCTTTTTTCTTAGTGTCCAGATATCTGCTTATCTTCCCACCGTATCTGGAACTAACTTTGATTCCGGCAAGGCACTTGAACAATTGATCGACCTCCTTCGGATCTAAGGTGAAGCAAGAGGTGGGGGGCAATATTGTTCTTCCTTCTTGTTTACTTTTTTGCGCCTATCTTCCGTCTCCGTCTCCGTCTCGGTCTCCTCTGACGACCTTTTACCGGGCATTTGGAGATCTTTCCTGATATTAAAAAATTCCAAGTCTTTTCTTGCCTTCGGCCCATCCTTGGTCCTCTCCGGCATGTTCATCAATGTTCCAAGCAAACTCTCAAGGATATTTTTGTGATATGCAATTGATCAAGGCTATGAGGCGTGTCTAGTATGGGCAAGTATTCCAAGTCGCAGAAAACAGATCTCGTCTTCCATACCTTCAGCAGGGGCTCCGGCGCCTTTTTCTTCGTCTTTCCCGGCGAGAGGCACTCTTCTCAGTTCTTCAATAACTCATATATTTCTGCACCGCTACGCTTACGTGGAGGACCTCGATGCTCAGCCTTACCATTGAATAGATCTCCACGCTTTTGTCACGCCCAATATGCGATACTATCCTAAAGAGACTCGAAGGTCCCACCAAGGATAGAACCGCATATTGACACGCTTTTGCAAGGTGGATATCATTACATCAACATTACATAATAGATGGGGATACATACAAGGCATACAGATGCCGCAAGAATACATCAATACATCATACATAAGATCAACATCCGACTATGGATGAACAGAAACAGAAACTCAAACGACATCCACCCTGCTAGCCCAGGCTGCCGACCTGGAACCTATCCCCTGATTGAAGAAGAAGCAGAAGAAGAAGTCCAAAACAAGTAACATCGCTCTCGCGTCATGATCATCGCAAACCTGTACCTGCATTTGGTGTTGTAGTAAACTGTGAGCCACGAGGACTTAGCAATCCCATTACCATGGGTATCAAGACTAGCAAAGCTTAATGGGTAAGGAAAGGATAGGTAGTGAGGTTGCAGCAGCGACTAAGCAATGTATGGTGGCTAACTTACGCAAATAAGAGCGAGAAGAGAAGCAACGGAACAATCGTCAACTAGTAATGATCAAGAAGTGATCCTTAACTCCTACTAACTTCAAACATAACCCATAAACCGTGTTCACTTCCCGAACTCCGCCGAGAAGAGACCATCACGGCTACACACGCGGTTGATGCGTTTTATTTAAATCGAGTGTCAAGTTCTCTACAACCGGACATTAACAAATTCCCATCTGCCACATAACCGCGGGCACGGCTCTCGAAAGTTTATACCCTGCAGGGGTGTCCCAACTTAGCCCATTATAAGCTCTCACGGTCAACAAAGGATATTCCTTCTCCCGGCAAGACCCGATCAGTCTCGGAATCCCGGTTTACAAGACATTTCCACAATGGTAAAACAAGACCAGCAAAGCCGCCCGATGTGCCGACAAATCCCGATAGGAGCTACACATATCTCGTTCTCAGGGCACACCGGATGAGCAAGACGTCGGGTTGGCATAGACCCTGGTTGCCCAGGGGGCGCCGGACATCGCTCGGTTTGGACCAGCACTTGGAGAAGCACTGGCCCGGGGGGGTTAAAATAAAGATGACCCTCGGGATGCGCGACTCCCAAGGGAAAAAGGCTAGGTGAGGCAAATGTAAAACCAAGGTTGGGTCTTGCTGGAAGAGTTTTATTCAAAGCGAACTATCAAGGGGGTCCCATAAATCACCCAACCGCGTAAGGGACGCAAAATCAAGGAACATAACACCGGTATGACGGAAACTAGGGCGGCAAGTGTGGAACAAAACACCAGGCATAAGGCCGAGCCTTCCACCCTTTACCAAGTATATAGATGCATTAATTAAATAAGAGATATTGTGATATCCCAACATAAACAAGATATCCATGTTCCAACATGGAACAAACTTCAACTTCACCTGCAACTAGCAATGCTATAAGAGGGGCTGAGCAAAGCAGTAACATAGCCAAACAACGGTTTGCTAGGAAGGGTGACAAAGGTTAGAGGTTCATGGCAATTTGGGAGGCTTGATAAACAGGTGATAGGTAGCGCAGCATAGCGATAGAACGAAGCAACTAGCATAGCAATGATAGTAATGAGATACCAAGGTTATGGTCATCTTGCCTGAAATCCCGGTAGGAGGAAGAACGAGTCCATGAAGAAGATGAAGCCACGAAGACGAACCAAGCGTAGACGAACGAATCCTCACGATCGCATCGAAACGGGGAACTATCGAGAAGAAGCACACAACATGGTAAACACACCACACATGAACAAGACATGATGCACAACCAAGCAAGATGCATGGCAAAGGCTATATGTAGCTACTCATGGCAAGAGATGATGCAAACAAGAACAACACATCAAAGCAAGTTTAAATGAGTCCGGAAACAACATATGACAATTCCGGTAAGTCCCCATATGCAAATTTCGAAATTGGTCCAGATCTGAATAAACCTTATGTTCAAGTTGTTAAACAGAAAGTTAAGATGCACCAAAATTATCTACACGAAATTCTAGTCAAGTTACATATAAAGTTCTTTTAGTTCGGAGCTACGGCCTAGAAGATATGAGCAAAACAAGTTAAACATGGTGTTGATGCAAAATGCGTTCAAACATCAAGCAAACACCTCAAAACAAGGATGCAACAAGGTAATATGAAACTACATGCAAAACTAAGCAAGTTTCATATAGAGCATGATCAAAACGGAGCAACGGTGCAACACATACACTCCAAACAAGATATAGCAACAATCTGACCATAACAGCAACTAGGCATCTTGAAAGCATCATGAGAATATGCTACAACACCTCAACATGAAAACAAAAGGCATGGATATGACGTACAGGTAAAGCCTGACAAAACATGAACACTGAGCTATCTCTAGAAACCACTGGAACATGCTCAAAAAGACATGGCAAGATTGCAAATAATAACAGTTTCACAGACTCGGTAGAAATCACTGGACATGGCAGAAATAACATCAGGTTGCCAAGTTTAGATCTATCAAACAACATGCTACAAGAACAGATCGTGGCAAATGAAAGCATGTAATGATTCTACTCAAAGCATATAATAAATGTCCCTTACTGAAAATGAGCCAAAAAGGCACAGAAGATATGATGGCACCCATGTAAACATAGCAAGTAATATGACAGATTCAGACCGTGAAAATAATAGGACATGGCAGAAACAACGATAAGTAGGCATGTTGGTGAGCTTGAAACACTCACCAGAGAGCAATACGTGGCATCAAAAGGTGATAAACATCAAGATGACATAAATAGGAAGCTAAGAATGGCAATATCATGGTCATAGGGTGCATGGATCACTAGCAAAACACATGTCAAAACTGAACTTCATGTTAACAGACTGACAGCAACATTATTTAGCAGTTTGAGAGCACGTTTTCAATAAGCTACAGAAGGCTATAAATGCAACCAAGGGCACGGATGGAAAGGGCATAATATTTGCAACAAAACACCCTTAGTGAACATCTACAGATTATGCATGGAACTCATGATGTCAGCAGGTTTACATGGCATCACAATGTTACAGCTACAGACTTGGCAGAAATGACCAAGTCACAGAAATCAGCAACATCATGGAGGCTACTTTGCATTCTTGTGATAGTCACCACATAGATCACAAAAATACAAGACAAGCACCAATGTAAAGATGGCATGATGTAGTTCAAAACACATGTAGAGCTCATGCTCATAGGATGCACACACAAAATGCAACAAAAAAGACAATTCATCAAGTTCTGATAACAGACAGCAATTAACAGCATATAGCACTCTTGCAATGATGATTTAGGCATCTAGATGAACTCAAACAAGCATGGCACAATGGAACAAAATGAAGAGCATCTCATGGTGAATATTGTTATATATTACACGCATAAAGCGGAGAAGCACACATAAAATTATGGCATGATGAACAGGGCATAAAACTATCACAGGGAAATGACAGTGGAAAAACGAGGGGGGGGGGGGTTTGACCTTCAGATCTGGGGTTTGACTGCGGCACGGATCCCGAGGCGGCCGCGGATCTCCGCCGGAGAAGGGCGACGGTGGCCGTTGTGGGGACGGGCGGCGACGAGAGGAGGCCAGCGGGCGGCGGAAGGCGGAGCTGGGGGCGGGGCGGCGCGGCCACGGAGCGGCGATGGGCGGCACGGCCACCGGGCGGCGGGGTCGGCGAGGCACGCCGGCGGGAGGCGGACGGCGGCGCGGTCCGGCGAAGGGCGGTGGGGCGCAGTCCGGCGAAGGGCGGCGGGGCAAGGAGCGGGCGCCGGCGCGGGAGCCGGGGCACGCGACGATCTGGCGACGGAGGCGGACGGGCCCCGCGGGCCACGCGTGGGCCTCGCGGCCCGGCGGGAGGCGCGGGGCGGCAGGCGCCCACATGGCGGCGGCGGATTGGACCCAGGCGGTGGCGAGGCTGACATGGCGGACTCCCATTGGTTGGAGCGACGTGGCGGCGGCGGCGGTGGACGCGTCCGATGGCGGACGGACATGTCCGACGGCGCGGAGGAACGGGGCTAGGGTTTGGACTGCGATTTTGAACGGGGTTGCACATATTTATAGGTAGAGGGAGCTAGGAGAGTCCAAATGAGGTGCGGTTTTCGCCCACACGATCGTGATCGAACGACCGAGAGAATGGACGGGGTTTAGATGGGCTAGTGGGTTGTGGTGGAGGGGTGCTAGGCTGCAAAGAGAGAGGGGTTTCGGGCTACGCGGTAAACCGTTGGGGCATCAAACGACCTCCAAATGGAACGAAATTTGACGGGCGGCCTGCCAGTGATATACCAAGGACACTCGGCAAATCTCGGCCCATTCCGAGAACGTTTTCTCCCGCTCACGAAACAAGGTCTGAGAGGGGCGACGAGCGCGTGTGGGAGTGTCGGATCGCGAAACGGACAACGGGGAAAAGGACCGGATGCAAGTTTTGAAAAACATGCAGATGAAATGCAGATGATGACATGGCAAAATGCAACACGCAAACAAATGGCATGGCAAGAACGATGAATAACTGGAAGACACCTGGCGCATCGGATCCGGGGTGTTACAGCTTTCTCCACGGGTCATCCTTCTCGAGCCATCTTCGATGCCCCATGTACATGATTTTCAAAGACCCGCCATCTTTCGATAGCTATAGAGAAGTTGTATCATCCATGCACCTCGTGCATCCGCAATATCTGTGGCACACCTGGCCGGAGAGATAGCCGTAACCGAGATAGTCCTGCACCGTCATGATCAACGCAGCTCTCATGTAGAAATACTCTCCTTTGCTTTCATCCCATGTCTTGGCTGGCGTTGTCCATAAGGTTTGTAGCTCCTCTTTCAGTAACCCGAGATACAGATTTATATCATTTCCCGGTTGTCTCGGCCCTTGAATAAGCATAGCCATGTGTATGTATTTCTCCTTCATGCACAACCAGGGGGAGGTTGTACATCCATACAAACACGGGCCATGTGCTATGAATGGTGTTCTGGTTGCCAAATGGATTCATGCCATCACTACTAGCGCCAAGAATGATGTTCCTTGGATCATTTGCGAAAAAATCAAATTCAGCATTTAATGCTCTCCACTGGCTAGCATCTGCGAGGTGTCTTAGCTTCAGCTCATCTTCGTCATCTGGCTTCACCCTCTCCGTATGCCAGCGCATAAGCTTTGCTTTCTTAGGATCTACGAAATACCACTGTAGACGCGGAGTGATCGGAAAGTACCATACAACTTTCTGTGGAGCTTTCTTTCCGGCCTTTTTATATCCTGAAGCATTGCACTTTGGACAGATGGTTTTTTCCGCGTGCTCGTTCTGATATATGATGCAATCATTGATGCATGTGTGATATCTAATGTGTGGCAGATCAAGAGGGCACACGATTTTCTTTGCCTCCTCGACACTAGTAGGACACAGGCTTCCCGCGGGAAGAACCTTCTTTAGATACTTCAGAAGCTCATCCAGGCTTGTATCTGTCCATTTGTTTTTTGCCTTCGTATTTAGAAGTTCTAGTGTGAAACTCAAGTGGGTCACCTCGGGATTGCAACCATCATACAAAGGAGTCATCCAGTCTACCTCCAGTTGCGCCAGTTTGGCCTCCGCTCTAGAAGCAGCTCTGTCGCTAGTCATCTTTTTGGAAGCAGGTATCGAACATGCGGGTCCCGCATGGCTGAACTTAGTAGCGACGAAGACGGCGGCGTGTCCGCGTCTTCTCCGCCTTGAACTGCCTCTTCGCCGTCGACATTTCTGAGGCCCTCTTCCTCTTCGGGCACATAATCGTTCATTTCTTCGTCTGGTGGCCCCATGTCGTTATTTCTTGCCCCGTCATCATCATCATCATCATCATCATCATCATCATCATCATCATCACTTATCCACCGAGTATGGCCATGCATGAAACCATGCATGACAGGTGTGCCTTGAATGTGCCACCCTCAAAGGGGTCGAGCCTGACTATTTCTTTGCATTTTCGACAAGGAGATAAAACATCCTTCAGTCTTTTTTCATACATGTCGTCCACAGCGGATTAGCAGTATCTTTCCACCATACTTCCATTGACCTTCATGATCACCTACGCGCGGAGTAAATATTATAACGACGTATATATGCATGCATGGATCAAATTCATACAAAAATTCGGCATGACCTTCCCTAAACATAGGACATATTGAGTTTTCCCGAAATTCTCCGAAACGGAATTGAATCGACATTTCGGCAAAACATAGGCAACTCATGTTACTCACATGCCACACACAATTCGGTATATTCATATAGCACATAGTTTCGATCCTAATCGCAAACACACATATTTCCATTCTTGCACAACTCTTTGTTTGCTCACCTATTTGTCGAGAGGGATATCGAGCACCTTCTTATAATTAGCTAGTAGCTCTAGATAGTGAGGTACCTACATAAATATAGCTCCAACTAGCTAGGGAGATAGAGAGAGCTATGAGAGGGAGGAGGGAGGGCATTAATGGAGGGGGTGGTCGAGGGGCAAAGAAGAGAAGGGGAGAAGGGCCAAAAGAAAGGAAGAGGAAGGAGGGAGGGCATTAATGGAGGGGGTGGTGGAGGGGCAAAGAAGAGAAGGGGAGGAGGGGCAAAAGAAAGGAAGAGAAAGGAGGGAGGGCATTAATGGAGGGGGGTAGGAGGGGCAAAGAAGAGGGGAAGCATTGAACAACAAGCAAGAGCAAGAGGGAGGGGGGAGAAAGAAAGGGGGGAGGAAGAAGGGGAAAAGGTGGCAGATATTTTGGCTGGCGACCATAGCAGTAGCGCGGGGCACCAAAGTGCGCTACTGCTATGTGTGCCAGCCAAAATATCTACTGGTAAGTAAAACTAGCTATAGCGCTTGTCCAAAACCCACGCTACTGGTAAAAGAATACACATAGAAGAAGTAGCAGTAGCGCTTCTTGGTGGCCAGGTGCTACTGCTATTTTCTTAACAGTAGCGTTGGTTAGAGTACCAACGCTGCTACTATTTTTTGGCCGGGGGGTGTGGTGTGGCTAACTTACCAGTAGCGTGCCCGCTGGAAACCCACGCTACTGCTAAGCTCTACCAGTAGCGCGCTTTATAATAGACGCTAGTGGTACTTATCAGTAGCGTGGGGTCCTTAACACGCACTACTGGTAAACTTCTATGTATAAGCCTTTTCCTAGTAGTGTCCGGTAACCCCCCCCCCCCGGTACTCCGAAAAATGCCCGAACCTATCTGAAACCTTTCCGGTGTCCAAAGATAACCTTCCAATATATCAATCTTCATGTCTCGACCATTTCGAGACTCCTCGTCATGTCCGTGATCACATCCAGGATTCCGAACTACCTTCGATTCATCAAAACACATAAACTCATAATACCGATCATCATCGAACGTTAAGCGTGCGGACCCTACGAGTTCGAGAACTATGTTGACATGACCGAGACTCATCTCCGGTCAATAACCAATAGCGGAACCTGGATGCTCATATTGGTTCCTACATATTCTACGAAGATATTTGTCGGTCAAACCGCATAACAACATACGTTTGTTCCCTTTGTCATCCGTATGTTACTTGCCCGAGATTCGATTGTCGGTATCATCATACCTAGTTCAATCTCATTACCGAAAAGTCTCTTTACTCGTTTCGTAATGCATCATCTCGTGAATAACTCATTAGTCACATTGCTTGCAAGGCTTATATTGATGTGCATTACCGAGAGGGCCCAGAGATACCTCTCCGACAATCGGAGTGACAAATCCTAATCTCGATCTATGCCAACCCAACGAACACCATCGGAGACACATGTAGAGCATCTTTATAATCACCCAGTTATGTTGTGATGTTTGATAGCACACTAAGTGTTCCTCCGGTATTCGGGAGTTGCATAATCTCATAGTCATAGGAACATGTATAAGTCATGAAGAAAGCAATAGCAATAAACTAAACGATCATAGTGCTAAGCTAACGAATGGGTCAAGTCAATCACATCATTCTCTAATGATGTGATCCCGTTCATCAAATGACAACTCATGTCTATGGCTAGGAAACTTATCCATCTTTGATTAATGAGCTAGTCAAGTAGAGGCATACTAGTGACAATCGGTTTGTCTATGTATTCACACATGTACTAAGTTTCCGGTTAATACAATTTTAGCATGAATAATAAACATTTATTATGATATAAGGAAATATGAATAACAACTTTATTATTGCCTCTAGGGCATATTTCCTTCAGTCTCCCACTTGCACTATCGCCCATGGAGTCAATAATCTAGATTACATAGTAATGATTCTAACACCCATGGAGTCTTGGTGCTGATCATGTTTTGCTCATGAGAGAGGCTTAGTCAATGGGTCTGCAACATTCAGATCCGTATGTATCTTGCAAATCTCTATGTCTCCCTCCTTGACTTGATCGCAGATGGAACTGAAGCGTCTCTTGATGTGCTTGGTTCTCTTGTGAAATCTGGATTCCTTTGCCAGGGCAATTGCACCAGTATTGTCACAAAAGATTTTCATTGGACCCGATGCACTAGGTATGACACCTAGATCGGATATGAACTCCTTCATCCAGACTCCTTCATTTGCTGCTTCCGAAGCAGCTATGTACTCTGCTTCACACGTAGATTCCGCCACGACGCTCTGCTTGGAACTGCACCAACTTACAGCTCCTCCATTTAATATAAATACGTATCCGGTTTGTGACTTAGAGTCATCCGAATCAGTGTGAAAGCTTGCATCGAGATAACCATGAGCTCTTTGTCACCTCCATAAACGAGAAACATATCCTTAGTCCTTTTCAGGTATTTCAGGATGTTCTTGACCGCTGTCCAGTGATCCACTCCTGGATTACTTTGGTACCTCCCTGCTAAACTGATAGCAAGGCACACATCAGGTCTGGTACACAGCATTGCATACATGATAGAACCTATGGCTGAAGCATAGGGAATGACTTTCATTTTCTCTCTATCTTATACAGTGGTCGGGCATTGAGTCTGACTCAACTTCACACCTTGTAACACAGGCAAGAACCCTTTCTTTGCTTGATCCATTTTGAACTTCTTCAAAACTTTATCAAGGTATGTGCTTTGTAAAAGTCCAATTAAGCATCTCGATCTATCTCTATAGATCTTGATGCCCAATATATAAGCAGCTTCTACGAGGTCTTTCATTGAAAAATTCTTATTCAAGTATCCTTATGTTATTCAAAAATTCAGTATCATTTCCGATCAACAATATGTCATCTACATATAATATCAGAAATGCTATAGAGCTCCCACTCACTTTCTTGTAAATACAGGCTTCTCCAAAAGTCTGTATAAAACCATATGCTTTGATCACACTATCAAAGCGTATATTCCAACTCCGAGAGGCTTGCACCAGTCCATAAATGGATCGCTGGAGCTTGCACACTTTGTTAAGGAATGCAGTTTTGACATCCATTTGCCAAATTTCATAATCATAAAATGCGGCAATTGCTAACATGATCCGGACGGACTTAAGCATTGCTACGGGTGAGAAGGTCTCATTGTAGTCAACTCCTTGAACTTGTCAAAAACCTTTCGCAACAAGTCGAGCTTTGTAGACAGTAACATTACTGTCACCATCAGTCTTCTTAAAGATCCATTTATTCTCTTGTGACGCCCGGATAATTAAGCCACAGTAATCCCATGTTAATGGTGCCATGTCATCACATTACTGTTGCTAATCTTTAGTTGATCCAAATCTCTATTCATTTCAAATTCAAATTGAAGTCCAAAATTCAAAATTCTCAAACATAAAATCTAAAATGTTCAAATTGTGGCAAATAATCCCTGGTTATTTGTCATATTGAAACCTATATTTTATAAAGTATTTAAATAGCCTTTAATGAATAAAACAGAAAAGAAATAAAGGACAAAAGAAAATATGTTTAAAAAAAGAGAAGCCCCCTGGGCCTAGCCCACCTGGGTGGCCCAGCCAGCCCAACCCCCCCACCACGGTCGCTCGTCATGTTCCTCCGACCACGTCGCGACAGGGGAGGGGTCGCCCCCGACCACCTCGCCGACGCCGACGCCAGGAGGGGATAAGGGCGACGCCTCGGGCTCCCCTCGTCTCCCCTCACGCACTTGCCCCTCTCCACTTTCCCCCTCGCTCTCTCCACCAGATCCGGCGTGCCGCTCGCGTCCGAAGACGCCGCTGTCGCTAGCGGAAGCCACCGAACCCGTCGGTCATCGCCCTCGCCTCGCCTCGTCGACCAGTCCTTCTTCTCCACCGACATCGACCATGTCGTCTGCGTCTTCGAACGGGCTGCCCCCCTTTCGTTCGGCCGCCGCGAACTTCTTCGTCTCCGGCGAGGTCTGCTGCTCCTAAACCGCCAAGGGTCTGTCATGACCGCTCGGTGAGCTCCACTCCGTCCTCTCCCCCCTCCTTCCGCGCCTCCCCGCACCCCTAGCCGTAGCTGCCGCTCGGTCCCGAACACAGCGCCGCCGTTGAGCTCCTCGTCGTGGCCACGCTCGCCGATGAGCTCATCCGAGCTCATAGTCGTGCTCAGCACGCGTGTAGGGCCCCGTAGCGCTAGCTAGCTCGCTCCGCCGTGCCGTGTATTGCCGGATCCACTCATGCCCGAACACCGGCGTTGCCTCCTCCGCTCGTCGTCACCGTCTCCGGCCGCTTCCGGTCAAACCACCGTCGCAGATAGACGTGCGAGCGAGTGCTTGTTCGAACGCACTAGGCCGCAAGCCAAATGGCCGCCTGAGGCCGTTTTCCGGCGAGATCCAAGCCGCGCTGCCGCATTTGGCATCGCCGGCGTTGAGCCGCCGGCCACCGCCGACGTGGCATACCTGGGGCCCGCCCCTGGGGCACTGCCAGTGGGCCCCCTGGCCCTAGTTGACCACGTTGACCGTGGTCAACTGGGCTGACTGGGCACCCGTGGGCCACTGACGTGTGGGTCCCGCGTGTAATTAATCTAATTTGAAGTTAAACGTTTAATTAGTAATTAGATTAGTCTAGTATCTCACTGACATATTGGGCCCACACCCCTAATTAGTTTAGTTAGATTAGTTAATTCACTGTTATAGCCACTCTCACTCACCAGTGGGTCCCGCTGGACCCACATGTCAGGTTTGACCTGGTCAGCCGACCAGTTGGCTGTTGATGTCATCCTCTAGTCATGCTGACGTCATAATTCCATTTATGTTAATTTAGATAATTTCAGAATATTGTTTAAAATCTTTGAAAAATCATAGAAAATAATCCGTTGCTTGGATGAAAATGTTTTCTACATGAAAGTTGCTCAAAACGACGAGAAGAATCCGAATACGCGATCCGTTCGTAGGCCACATGCCCCTAACTACCTGAACATGCAACTTTTCCCCTCCGTTTCATCTGTCCGAAAATGGCAAACTTCGGGAAAGCATTCCCGGATGTTCTCCCCCTTCGCCGGTATCGGGAAGCACCGCATTAGATCACGTCTAGCTCTGCTTGTTGTTCTGTTATGCCCCTGTTTGCTCTGTATTTAATGTTTGTTCCCCCTCTTCCCTCCGATAGACCTCGAGACCATTGTTGATGCCCCTGTGATCGTCTACGCCACCGACGACCCCTCCTTCTCGTCTGAGCAACCAGGCAAGCCCCCCCTTTGATCATCCCGATATCGCCCATTCCATTCTATCATGCTTGCACTAGATTTTGCTACTTTTATTGTTTGCTCCAATTCTGATGCATAGCCTGCTTTTGTACCTGCTATTGTTCCCTATCTGCTTATCCTAAACTGCTTAGTATAGGTTGGATAGTGATCCATCAGTGACCTCCACCTTGTCCTTGTTGCCCCTGCTTCATCATCGATGACTCGATCAACGTGATCGACGACCAGAGCCCGGCACCTCACATCACATCACGCCCCTTTTGTTGCTCGACTCTGCAGAGCTACTATCGAGTGCCGAGGGTGATCCCTCATAACGCACTCCTGATGATAATTCTGTAGTGTAGCTATTCGGTCGTGGTCATCGAGGGTGATTTCCTCTTTCACCATTCCCGATACGGCTCTGTCGTTCAACACCTCAAGTGTGAACCTCGAGGGTGGTCCCTCTTATGTTCACCTTGATGATTACATTGAGTGGAATCCTCCGAGGCTGATTCCTTGGGTTTTCCCCTTGATGTTTGGACACACGGATACCTTGACATTACTTGAGACCTTTGGGAAAGTCGGGCGGGTCCGGAGAGCACCCGCAAGATGGTTACGAGGCACGGCCGGGAAGTCAGGCAGCCCTCGAGTGGGCTGGGCTTGCCATTGCCATATTTCCTCGAGACAGGGCGACGGGTCACATTATCGTGAGTCTCTGCTCGTCTCTGCAAGCTAATAATACACTACGGTTTGGGTATTTGTTCTGAGTTGGCCTTTGGCCTTTACGCACTAACCACCACGCGAGAATAGTTATGGGCCTCGACGTTGCAGTATCAGCCGAAGCTTTGTCATACGTCCAGTTCAGCATTGCGGCACGGCTGGGCCGGTGCCATCCGGGCAGCCTGGATCCGCCCTGCGCAACGATCCGGAGTGCAACGGGCGATGGGCCCAGACCCCGGAGTGCTTAGCATGTAGACCGACGGGACCTCTCTGCTGAGCCTAGGTAGGGCTACGACATGTTGATCTTCCGAGGCCGGGCGTTGACCCCAGAAAGGTGTGTCCGCCCAGAGTGATCAAGCGTGTTGGAAAACATGGTGCACCCTGCAGGGAAGACATATATTTGAATACTGTGTCCACGGTAATGGACGTTCAGACTTATATCCTGATCTATTACAACTAGAAATGGATACTTGAGATATGTTGGCTCTGGGATTGCTTTCTCGCAGGGAGTCGAGGAAGGATCTCTGGGCATTGATGCTACAACATGCTTGTTAAATTTAAACTGCTATTCTTTACTCTTCTACATGCTGCAAGATGCTTGGAGCTGCTTGAAGATGCTAGTCTTTGATAGGCTAGGCCTTCCCCCCTATTCTGGCATTCTGCAGTTCAGTCCACAGATACAACCTTTCCTTTTGATACCAATGCATACTTAGTATAGATCTGATGCTTGCGAGTACTTTGGATGAGTACTCACGGTTGCTTTGCTACCCCTTTCCCCCTTCTTTCTTCTTTCCGGTTGATGCAACCAGATGGTGGATCCTTGGAGCCAGATGCCACCGCCGATGGATACTACTACATGGAGGCCGCCGAAGATCAGGAGTTGTTAGGAGGTCCCAGGCAGGAGGCCTTGCCTCTTCGATCGTGTTTCTTTTGTGCTAGACTTCTTAAGGCATCCTTGTTTAACTTATGTCTGTACTCAGATATTGTTGCTTCCGCTGACGCTTGTGTATCGAGCTATGTATTCGAGCCTTCGAGGCCCCTGGCTTGTAATATAAAGCTTGTATTATTTTATTTGTGTCTAGAGTTCTGTTGTGATATCTTCCGAGGAGTCCTTGATCTTGATCGTACACATTTGCGTGTATGATTAGTGTACGATTGAAACGGGGGCGTCACATCTCTATGGCTTGCCGATCATCGGGCAAGTTAACCAAAGTCCACACTTTGTTCTCATACATGGATCCAATCTTAGATTTCATGGCCTCAAGCCATTTCACGGAATCTGGGCTCATCATTGCTTCCTCATAGTTCGTAGGTTCGTCATGGTCAAGTAACATGACTTCCAGAACAGGATTTTCGTACCACTCTGGTCCGGATCTTACTCTGGTTGACCTACGAGGTTCGGTAGTAACTTGATCAGAAGTTTCATGATCATCATCATTAGCTTCCTCACTAATTGTTGTAGGAATCACTGGAACTGATTTCTGTGATGAACTACTTTCCAATAAGGGAGCAGGTACAATTACCTCATCAAGTTCTACTTTCCACCCACTCACTTCTTTCGAGAGAAACTCCTTCTCTAGAAAGGATCCATTCTTAGCAACGAATATCTTGCCTTCGGATCTGTGATAGAAGGTGTACCCAACAGTCTCCTTTGGGTATCCTATGAAGACACATTTCTCTGATTTGGGTTCAAGCTTATCAAGTTGAAGCTTTTTCACATAAGCATCGCAACCCCAAACTTTAAGAAATGACAACTTGGGTTTCTTGCCAAACCACAATTCATATGATGTCGTCTCAACGGATTTAGATGGTGCCCAAATTAACGTGAATGCAGCCGTCGCTAAAGCATAACCCCAAAACGATAGCGGTAAATCAGTAAGAGACATCATAGATCGCACCATATCTAATAAAGTACGATTACGATGTTCAGACACACCATTACGCTTTGGTGTTCCGGGTGGCGTGAGTTGCAAAACTATTCCACATTGTTTCAAATGAAGACCAAACTCGCAACTCAAATATTCTCCTCGACCATCAGATCATAGAAACTTTATTTTCTTGTTACGATGATTTTCCACTTCACTCTAAAATTCATTGAACTTTTCAAATATTTCAGACTTATGTTTCATCAAGTAGATATACCCATATTTGCTCAAATCATCTGTGAAGGTCAGAAAATAATGATACCCGCCGCGAGCATCAACACTCATCGGACTGCATACATCAGTATGTATTATTTCCAACAAGTCTGTTGCTCGCTCCATTGTTCCGGAGAATGGAGTCTAAGTTATCTTGCCCATGAGGCATGGTTCGTAAGCATCAAGTGATTCATAATCAAGTGATTCCAAAAGCCCATCAGCATGGAGTTTCTTCATGCTCTTTACACCAATATGACCTAAACAGCAGTGCCACAAATAAGTTGCACTATCATTATTAAACTTATATCTTTTGCCTTCAATACTATGAATATGTGTATCACTACTATCAAGATTTCGTAAAAATAGACCACTCATCAAGGGCGCATGACCAGAAAAGATATTACTCATATAAATAGAACAACCATTATTCTCTGATTTAAATGAATAACCGTCTCGCATCAAACAAGATCCAAATATAATGTTCATTCTTAACGCTGGCACCAAATAACAATTATTCAGGTCTAAAACTAATCCCGAAGGTAGATGTAGAGGTAGCGTGTCGACGGCGGTCACATCGACTTTGGAACCATTTCCCACGCGCATTGTCACCTCGTCCTTAGCCAATATTCTCTTAATCCGTAGCCCCTGTTTTGAGTTGCATATATTAGCAAGAGAACTAGTATCAAATACCCAGGCGTTACTGCGAGAATTAGTAAGGTACACATCACTAACATGTATATCAAATATACCTTTCACTTTGCCATCCTTCTTTTCCGCCAAATACTTGGGGCAGTTCCGCTTCCAGTGACCAGTCCCTTTGCAGTAGAAGCACTCAGTCTCAGGCTTAGGTCCAGACTTGGGCTTCTTCACTTGAGCAGTAACTTGCTTGCCGTTCTTCGTGAAGTTCCGCTTATTCCCTCTGCCCTTCTTCTTGAAACTGGTGGTCTTGTTGACCATCAACACTTGATGCTCCTTCTTGATTTCTACCTCCGCAACCTTTAGCATCGCGAAGAGCTCGGGAATTGTCTTATCCATCCCTTGCATATTATAGTTCATCACAAAGCTTTTGTAGCTTGGTGGTAGTGATTGAAGAACTCTGTCAATGACACTATCAATTGGAAGATTAACTTCCAGCTGAGTCAAGTGATTGTGGTACCCAGACATTCTGAGTATATGCTCACTGACAGAACTAATCTCCTTCATTTTGCAGCTGTAGAACTTATTGGAGACTTCATATCTCTCAATTCGGGCATTTGCTTGAAATATTAACTTGAACTCTTAGAACATCTCATATGCTCCATGACATTCAAAACGTCGTTGAAGTCCCGGTTCTAAGTCGTAAAGCATGGCACACTGAACTATCGAGTAGTCATCAGCTTTGCTCTGCCAGGTGGCCATAACATCTGGAGTTGCTCCTGCAGCGGGTTTGGCACCTAGCGGTGCTTCCAGGACGTAATTCTATTGTTCAGCAATGAGGATAATCCTCATGTTATGGACCCAGTCTGTGTAGTTACTACCATCATCTTTCAACTTAGCTTTCTCTGTGAACGCATTAAAATTCAATGGAACAGTAGCACGGGCCATTTATCTACAACAACATAGACATGCAAAATACTATCAGGTACAAAGTTCATGATAAATTAAAGTTCAATTAATCATATTACTTAAGAACTCCCACTTAGATAGACATCCCTCTATTCATCTAAGTGATCACGTGATCCATATCAACTAAACCATGTCCGGTCATCACGTGAGATGGAGTAGTTTTCAATGGTGAACATCACTATGTTGATCATATCTACTATATGATTCACGCTCGACCTTTCGGTCTCAGTGTTCCGAGGCCATATCTGGATATGCTAGGCTCGTCAAGTTTAACCCGAGTATTCTGCATGTGCAAAACTGGCTTGCATCCGTTGTATGTGAACGTAGAGCTTATCACACCCGATCATCACATGGTGTCTCGGCACGACGAACTGTAGCAACAGTGCATACTCAGGGAGAACACTTGTACCTTGAAATTTAGTGAGAGGTCATCTTATAATGCTACCGTCGTACTAAGCAAAATAAGATGCATAAAGGATAAACATCACATGCAATCAATATAAGTGATATGATATGGCCATCATCATCTTGTGCCTTTGATCTCCATCACCAAAGCACCGTCATGATCACCATCGTCACCGGCTCGACATCTTGATCTCCATCGAAGCATCGTTGTCGTCTTGCCAACTATTGCTTCTACGACTATCGCTACCGCTTAGTGACAAAGTAAAGCAATTACATGGCGTTTGCATTTCATACAATAAAGCGACAACCATATGGCTCCTGCTGGTTGCCGATAACTGTTACAAAACATGATCATCTCATACAATAATTTATATATCATCATGTCTTGACCATATCACATCTAGCAAGCCTTGCAAAAACAAGTTAGACGTCCTCTACTTTGTTGTTGCAAATTTTACGTGGCTGCTACGGGCTTTAGCAAGAACCGTTCTTACCTACACATCAAAACTACAATGATTTTTCATCAAGTGTGCTGTTTTAACCTTCAACAAGGACCGGGCGTAGTCACACTCGATTCAACTAAAGTTGGAGAAACAGACACCCACTAGCCACCTATGTGCAAAGCACGGCGGTAGAACCAGTCTCATGAACGCGGTCATGTAATGTCGGTCTGGGCCGCTTCATCCAACAATACCGCCGAATCAAAGTATGACATGCTGGTAAGCAGTATGACTATTATCGCCCACAACTCTTTGTGTTCTATTCGTGCATATCTATAATACCTAAATAGTTCATCCCCACTATCCTATTTCTCTCAACATGTAGCCTATCCACATCATCAGCCTACTATCACCAATTATCTTGACATGTAGACTTCCACGTCACTACACCATGTGGGCATTTTTGTTTAAATTGTCTACTTTAATAGGGATGGTCCATCAAAACGAATGCAAACATTATTTCTCTCCTTCCCTAAGTAACCGAACGCCACCACATCTAATTTTCTGTGTGAATCAGTTAATCATGCGATTTAATTTCTCTGTAGCACATATTGGTCTCTCTTCCTGTTCTGTAATTGACTGACAGATTTAAGAGGAGAAACGCATGTATTATCCTCAACTCTCCACCACACCTTCCAATCAAATTAAAAAAATCTTGAGTGCTTCTCCGTCGGGCCGTCCATGCCGTCAACAACCTCACGACCATTCTTCTCCCTGCCCAGTCTCTTCCCCTTCCCGTCTTTATCTCCCATGCTTTCCCAATATCTCTCTCCCATGGTATGAGCGCCTACGGGTGAGGGAAGCGACATGTTGTCGAAAGGTTGTGAGGTGTGGTTGGGGACAGATGATCTCTCCCTCCCTCTCACGTCAGTACAATGCTCTAATCCCAGTCCATGGCTCCTCTAGGTACCTCCAGTTCCATTGCTCACATGTGCGTCCACCGAGACGTGGGAGAAAGCGGTCAACACAGAGAGGATCTATGAGGCGATGTCGATGGATTATAGGCAGTGGCACATGTTCCTTCCGTAGAGGCGGGGGTTCTTTGTCACTGTCTTAGACTGAAGCTCTCGCGACTACGAAGCCGTCATGTCTGGGTACGAATTCGTCCCCTCTCCTACATATTGATTAAACAAGTTGTGTTTCTGAGCATGCATATATATCCCAATCAAATCTTCTCCCCTTATGGCACGATGTAGAGTTGCAGACTACCCTGCACATGCCATTATATTTTTCGGCTGGAATTCTCGAGACTGCAGTTTGGATCATAAATAAGTTTCAGTATTACAAGCAAAATTCCATAATGCACATGCCATTATATTTTTCAAGTAACTACAGCGGGCATTCATATCCCTTTTTTGTTAACATTATTGCTATTTTTCATATTTCTAATTGCTCTGATTTAGAAAGATTGGAAGACGGCCCGCACCTAGCTTAATCAAGCTTTGTTGGCAGGCTAAAGAAAGAAATATTGGAGTGCTGCTTAAACATTTTTGCATGGTGTGGTCCATACTCTGTACGCTTAATTTCCTAATGAACTGAATTAGCAGACCTAGACTAGGTAAGGTACTCTTTCAAGGTTGACTAATCTATACGAATTTGGTTAGATGGGATTTGGTACAACACCTATTCTCTTTGGGAATGCTGATACGCGTGGTCCATGTACTCATGATGTATGGGTATTGTATTCCGAGTCTTTTGGATCTCTGTGTGTGCGTCCAGGTTGACTTTCCCAGCGAAGGTGTGCTCACTGAATTTGTTTTCTCCCTTTCTTCGTTTGTTCATTTCTTCATCAAGATGAATTAATGTACCTCCGCCCCCCTCTCTCTCTCAATAACGATCATATATACATCTTACTAAGACATTTTGTTTTCTTTTTTGCCGAAATTGGGATATGTAGTTCAACAAAGTTTGCTTGACTAATTCTTGGATTGACAACCATTGCTTTTTTCTGAGTTATTTGATGGTCAATATTTAAATTTGCTGATTGTACACATGTCTATTATAGTAGCAACCTCGCTTCCTTCAGGCCTTAAACTTATATATAAACTACACACAAATTTTGTTGGTTGTGTTTTACATCACACAGTTTATGTATATTATCTTTTGTTATGTATGCATTGCTCTGAAAAAAGCTATTCTTCGACTCTTCCTCAGGAATATTGCAATTCATGTTTGGTGATGCAAATTGGACAAGTTTTCCACGGTTTACTTGTGATTCATGTGAATGCACATTAGAAAACTACTGTGAATCGGTAGTCTCCTAACCTCCAACATATAAGTGGTTCCTTTCAGCTTCAGCTGACATTATATTATCCTCCAAAAATGCATGCTATTGTTTGTAACACTTGAAAATATAAGATATCTGCAGGGTGTACATAGTTACAAATTGTCATTATCATTTAGATGTTTTAATACAATTCATGAAGTATTATTCTCATGTCCTATTTGCATCAATTTCCTGTCAAATAAAATAATTTTTTTATGTATCCATCTGTTATGTCTATGCTTTGAGAAGTAATTTTGAGCTTCAATTTAATGTTCTTTACATGTTTCCTTTCATATAGCTTCAAATTGGAATTGTATCCTTTGCATAAACTGCAGATGTATAGTAACAAATGCTATAAAAAATTGGTTATATTTACTTTGCTTTCATTTACTTTGTGTGACACCCAAAATTTTTGGCCTTATTTTGTTTATTAAAATATTGCCGGGAAGTAAAACTTTTCCAATTGTCAAGTTTTACCTTTTGTGATTTTTTTGATTTTTGCCTCTAGTGGGAGAAACCCTCAAAGGTATTGTTGGACTTGATTTCTCTCTATAATAAAACCATTATTTATCAGTGGATTTAAATGTTGCAAGATTTATTTATTCAAAAAGCTTTCTTTCTTTAAAATGATTTCCTTTTGCATTTGGGGCCTATTTGCACTACAACCATTTGGTAAATGCTCCTAAAAATTCCACCAAAATTTGGGGATGTCATGTGATGTTTCCACATCACTTTTATGCAAAGATACCTTCTGGCCATTGGAGATTTTGAGCTCTACACCAACTTTTCCAATCTGGTCCAGTAGGCACTTTTGCACTGCAACCCATTTAAACATTTCTTCAAAAATACTTCCATGTGTTTGGAGATGACAGTGGATGCATACAATTCATCTTCAAGCAAAAACCCAATGATGTTCTTTGGAAAATTTGAGTGGATCAACCTCTTTTGCTTTCTGGTCCAAATTGGTGATTTGTACTGCAACCATATTTTTCCTTGCTCTAGTGACCCTGAGCTTTTTCCTACTTGTAGCCCTCCCTACCAAACTCTTAAGTCCAGGAGATTGGGATCATTGGAGGTTTTGAAGTGCATGTTCTAAACCCCTTTTCTTTCTGCCCAAAACTGGAGTTCTGCAAAACTTGCACTATCAACTTTCTGTTTTTGCCAAACTAATCTCACCACCATCTTCTGTGTCTAAAGAGACACTGATCTGGAGAGTTTGGCCACTCCAAGAATTGCCTATGTGCATCTGGCATTCTGTCGAACACCTAGTGTGCACAGCCACTTTTGGCAAGCTCTCTGGTTTGCATTGTGGACTGGAACCCCTGACCTATCCACCTTGTCCACTAAGTGTCTTGCTTCCCCCACCGTCATCCTGTGCAGTGCCAGCTTCACCCTCGAGCTCTAGAGCGTGCTGGCATTGCGTCGAACAGGTGCCGTGCGTGCTCTGGGCGCGCCCAGAGCGCACGTTTTGCACGCGCGCGCACTACGCCGACACGCCGCACTGCCGCGCTCGACGCGACCCGACCCTGGCTCCCTCTGCATCGCTGAGCCACGCACTAGCCGCCCCCTGCTCCACGATCCCTCTGGCGTCCTGCTGCACCGCTGGCCGTGCCCTTGGCGGCACGCTGGCGTCGGCAGCGGATTCCGCCGCGGACGGCGCCGCCCAAGCCACCAGCGCGCGCCAGCTGCCCCTTGGAATCGCTCGTGCCTATCCTCCTGCCTGTCGGAACGCTTTCGTCGCCGCTGAGATGCCCTGCACCTACAGCAACGGCTGTCGCCGGCGATCCTATCCTCTGCCACCGCGGGAACCTGCCTCGAGCGCTATATAAAGGGTCCCCGAGCCACTCCGAGCACTCACGCGACATCAGACTTCCCCCGTAGAGCTCCCCGCGCAGTAGATCGACCTGTGGTGGCCGTCTCCCTCAACTCCGGCCAACTCGGCCGCCGCCAAGCCCCGGTGCGATTCGTCGCAACCGGCCACCCTCTCGCCCAACCAGCACCACCAAAAACTTCCCCGAAGTCCTGCGGAGCTGCCCAGCTACCCAACTGCGGTCGGAGACCACCGGAGCACCTAAGTCACTTCACCACCGTAGCCTCCCTCCGCCGCGAAGCTCACCGCCGGCGTTTCCTTCCACCTCCGCCGACCCAACGACCACCCAAAGGACCGCCTCGGTCTAGCCATTCCATCCCCGCCCGCAGATGCCCTCGAGGAGCCGCCGTCCGTCGCCGGCGATCGCCGGAGCCCCGCTCCCGTTCGGGCACAGAAAAGGGAGGGAGAGGGAGACCAGTCAAACCTGACCAGTGGGCCCTCTGGACCCACTGTCAGCGACCCGCGCAGCGCCCTCTCTCTGTTTAAGTGGAGGCGCAAAACCCCGAGTGCGTTTTCCCTGCTGCGTAAGCGTATTACTGCTGAAGCGTTTTCCTTTTTCTGGTTTTATTTAAAAACAGATTTGACCAAACTTTGACTGGCTATAACTTTTAAAATAAAACTCCAAATGAGTTGATTCTTTTTCCTACCTCTCTCAAATTTCATCTAGTTTATTTTAAGATTTATTTAAAAAATATTTGAGACAGGTTTTGGTACTGTGTTTGAAATATTTGTATTTGTGTATTTTGCAAAATAGGATTTTTGGAGGAAAAGGAAAGCTTCCAATAAGTGCATCCTTTGCATACTCTTGAAGGAAAGCATTTCTGAACTCTGGCATAATATTTGTTGTGGTGTTTGGATACGATCACAGCACCTTTTGTCTTGGAGTATAAGTGACAGTTTATGTATCGATGTAGTCTCGTGCATGAGTGCACTTTGGAGTTGTTTGTGGCCAGCAATGGATACCCTGAGGATTTGGATCGCCCTCGTGAGCTTCTCTTGCACACCGGTAGGAAGCGGGAAAGTCGTGGTCTTGGGTAGACACGAGCTTGTCCCTAATCCCTCGTTGTGACGAGTATGCCCGGCATAGCATGGTGAGGCTCGAGGAGTGGTGATTTATTTCACTAGTGGTAATATTGTTGGTGGATACTTGGATCACCTGAGTCGGCTGTAGACCGAGTCTTGTTCAGTAGCTTCCTTTTGTCGGTACCACCACTTGTCCCTGCAGGGGACAGGGTATGGTTCAGTAGGTTGTCAACCCCTTTCCAAAGCACACACCGTACAGAGAGGCCGTGATGAAGGTCCCGTGGCCACGGATTAAAGCCTGTCATTCGGTCCGGGGGCATGGGTGTTTTCGGTTGTAGCCGAAGGGGATAGCTTCCCCAGTTTGCGCGCGGTATAAATTTTGTGATCCCATGCTACGTCGAGGTTGTAGCCTCCCCACTTAGAGTTTTGCTTGGCAGGTGTCGTGGGTGATTCCAGGCACTGGTGAGTTAAGCTGGTGTGTGCAGGTCAGGCGTGTTTTCAATCAAAAGACCGTAGACGGAATTAGTCCAGAGGTACTGAGTAATCCCGTTACTCGTGGAAAATGGTACTCCCTCTGCAGAGGATACATCCTGTTGGATAGTCATGTTCTTGAGTATAGGACCACAGTCTGGGTTAAATCTTGATAACGGTATTCGGATGGAGAACGATTTAACTAGAACTCTGTAACGGTATTCGGATGGAGAACGGTTTAACTAGAGCTCAGTAACGGTATTCGGATGGAGATACGACTTGACTAGTTTATCGGTTTTCGGATGGAGGAACGACTGTACCTTAATTTTATTTATGAATGTGGCTCGTATTGGATTGTGATCTTTATTATTGTGGACTAACCATTTATTTTATGTATATTATTGAGTATCCCTGGGACGGTTCTACCTCCTGGATATTCACTGTGATTATTCTCTTATAAGCCCTTTATGTGGTGTCGCCCCGACGCCCGACTGCGGCATTATTATTTATGCATTTTCCGCTCGAGGAGTCATTCAGACACTCGTTTGGCACCAGTATTATTATTTCTGCAATTTTCCGCTCGAGGAGTCATTCGGACACTCGTTTGGCACCAGTATTATTATTTCTGCATTTTCCGCTCGAGGAGTCATTCGGACACTCGTTTGGCACCAGTATTATTATTTCTGCATTTTC